>NW_012115044.1:1055207-1057618 GCF_000951035.1 Colobus angolensis palliatus
GAGACTGTCTCAAAAAAAAAAAAAAAGGAAAATAAAATACTTTGACTTCCATTATCTACTCAAATTATAAGGGAGAAGAATCCTTTAAACAGTAATTCTGATGCCTTAGTACAAAATAAAACAACTGTATGTTGGCCCTCCATCTATGTCCTTGTTGATCTAAGAAGAGGGATGCTGTAGGGTAACCAAGATAGAATTTTTTTTTTCCTTTTTTTTTTAACTTTTATTTTTGTTTCAGGGGTACATGTAAACATTGTTACATAGGTAAATTTGTGTCATGGGGTTTTGTTGTACAGATTATTTCATCACCAAGGTATTAAGCCTAGTATCCAATAGTTATCTTTTCTCCTTCTCTCCCTCCTTTCACCCTCCACCCCCAAGTAGACCCCAGTGTCTGTTCCCTTCTTTGTGTCCATGTGTTCTCATCATTTAGCTCCCACTTATAAGTGAGAACATGTGGTATTTGATTTTCTGTTCCTGCGTTAGTTTGCTGAGGACAGTGGCCTCCAGTTCCATCTGTGTTCCTGCAAAAGACATGACCTCATTATTTTTTATGGCTGCATGATACCCCATGTTATATATGTGCCGCATTTTCTTTATCCAGTCTGTCATTGATGGACATTTAGGTTAACTGCATGTCTTTGCTATTGTGAATAGTGCTGCAGTGTACATTTGCATGCATGTGTCCTTATGGTGGAATGATTTATATTGCTCTGGGTATATGCCCAGTAATGGGATTGCTGGGTCGAACGGTAGTTTTGCTTTTAGCTCAAAGACAGAATGTTACTAATATATATTCTCGTGAACTAGGAGATTTAAATCTTTAATTCTATATCTAACTCAGTCTAGTAAACACTAGATATTAAAATTGTATAGGGCCCTAGACTGTGCTTTTGGGATACAAACATGAATTGGGATACTCTAGTCAGACAAATACAGAATGGTGTAATAAGTGCTATCATTTCTATAAAGAAATAAGTACAAATTGATGTAAAAGCATAGAGGAGTGAGTGATCGATTATGCCCAGGAAGTTTGGAGATTAATATGTGAACTCAGTGTCTCAATGGACACATAGTATTTTGCCAGGCAAAGAAGTAGAAGTTCCAACACCTAGAAATAATAAATACTTGTGGTGATGGATACTCAAATACTCTGACATGATTATTGCACTTGCTCTATATGTAAGATGTCTCACATGTACCCCATAAAAGTATACAAATATGTATCAATAAAAAAGTGTTCAAAAAAAAAGAAATATGGGACTGTCAGTCAAAAGGAACAGTGTGATCAAAGTCCGGTGTATTCAGGAACAGCAAGGGTTGGGTAGGGGTGGGGCAGGTAAGATAGGGGAGAACAGAAGATGGTTAGAAAAGTATAACAAATAATTCTTGGGGGCTAGCTCAAAAGTTGTCTTATATGACCACTGAAGGATTCTCTGTAAGCTATAAGATCCTATTACCCACCATGTCTGGATATTGAATTGTCACCATCTCTGCAGTTGTAAAGAATTATTGCTTTATCATTTTAATTATTTTATTTTTATTTGCATTTTACTCTTGCTGATTCCTCATCATTTTGCTCCATGGCAGTCTGTGTCTGTGTGGAGTGTTGCAGGACGAGTGGAAATGACTGTTTCCAAGTTCATGGCAATTCAGCAGGCCCTTCAGCCAGATTGGTTCCAGTGCCTCTCTGATGGAGAAGTGTCTTGTAAGGAAGCAGCTTCCATAAAAAGGGTCAGAAAGTCTGTTGACCGATCACTTCTTTTCTTGGATAACTGTCTGCGGCTGCAGGAAGAGTCAGAGGTAATTCTGTACCACTAACTACTCCTTTCTCTTGACACTCTTGCCTCCCTTACATTCTGTGACACCACCTTTTCTGTTCCTCCTACTGCTGTGCTCCTCGCTCTTTGTCTATTTTACTCTCTATTTTTATTTGCTTTTTGAACCCTAAGTATTATTGTTCTCTAGGATTCTATCTTAGGTTTCTTTTTTCGTCCTATTCTATATGTTATTCCTGGGCAGCCTTCCCTTAGTTTTAATTGCTGAATAATTCTAAAAGTATATGAACTATCAAGATCATTCTTCTTAGCTTCAGAATTACATAATTACTGGGCTATAGGTAGGTTATGTCACTAGAATATTTCTCATACTCAGACGTGACCGGACTCATCGTCTTATCTCCACAAGCCTGTTCTTCCTTTTGCTCTTCCTCAATACTTTATCTCCATTTATGGCATCCACCAAGCTCCTCAGCCCAGAAATTTGAGCTTTTCTTTTTCTTTTTTGAGTCTCACTCTGTTGCCCAGGCTGGAGCGCAGTGGTGCGATCTCAGCTCACTGCATCCTCTGCCTCCCAGGTTCAAGGGATTCTCCAGCCTCAGCCTCCCACATAGCTGGTATTGCAGGCATGCA
>NW_012115044.1:1062138-1088738 GCF_000951035.1 Colobus angolensis palliatus
CTCTTACATGGCATGGACAGCCTGCTGTGATGTGGCCTCTGCCTACTCCTCCAGCTCACTGTGGGCCACTTTCTCTTGTGACTTGCACTCTGGCCTTTCTGAGTTGCTTGAAATTCCTTGAGGCATTAGCTTGTTTCATTCTGTATACAGATTTCCTTCTGGACTGTTTCTGCTTTTCTTATCTCTAGCTATATTCCCTCTTTTGCTTCCACATAGGCTCATTTCATTCCGTGTATCATTCTTTTTTTTTTTTGAGACACAGTCTCACTCTGTTGCCCAGGCTAGAGAGCAGTGGGGCAGTTTTGGCTCACTGCAGCCTCCACCTCCCAGGTTCAAGCAATTCTCCTGCCTCAGCCTCCCAAGTAGCTGGGATTACAGGCATGCACCGCCATGTCTGGCTAATTTTTGTATCTTTAGCTTATTTTTAGCTGAGACGAGGTTTCACCATGTTGGTCAGACTGGTCTTGAACTTCTGATCTCAGATGATCCACCCGCCTTGGCCTCCCGAAGTGCCACCTGTCATTCTATAGAACTGGTTCCTGATACTTCCAGGGAATTCAATTCATTCTTTGCTACCTCTTTAATGAGTATGTAACTATATTTTAGCCCCAATCATATTGTATTTCAATGATTTCTTTATGTGTTTGTCTTTATTAAACTGTGGCCTCTTTAAGCTCAATTTCTGTGTGTAATTTAGGTATCTTCATCATGCAGCAGAATGCCTTCCCTGTCTTATTCACTGGCTCCTCTTATTCTGAATGCCCCTCAATATTGAAGTTCTCCAAGATTCGGTTTTTGGCTTTCTTTTCTTCTCCATATATTACCTGGGTTAGGGATGGCGAATGGGTTTCATCCGACACATAGTAAGCTCTCAGTAAATGTTTGCTCATGGTGAATGGTTTTGATGGGGTAAGGAAGATGAAGCTGTAGTGGTAAATTAGGGATACTGACAGCAGAGTTAATTAAGTTGGAAAAGGATTCGGAGAACAGTAGAGATGAGGAAACAGAAGATAATGATCAAAGGAATTTTAATATCTGAGATCATGTATGTGGATAATCCTGAGTGATGATCACATCCCACTACGGCAAAGCACATTGAGTTTGAAGAACATCATTGTATTGAATTTAGCAATAAAAATATAATTTGGCTAATAAAGTTAATATAAATGAAATAATTAGAGGAAACATAGTTATTCTGAATAGAATTCACAGTATATGTAACAGGAGTTTGGTGTGGGGACATTGCTGTGGGTCTGGGCAGTTAGTGTTGGTGGCTTGCTAGTAATTGTTTTGAGCCAGTCGTTGTCCTTGTAGGACTGGTAATGTTTGGGTAAGTAGAAAGCAGGACAGGGAATGTGACAAAGATGATTATTAGAAAGGTCAGATGAGCCTCAAGTCCCTCATCTATGTTGTTGCAATCAGCCTCACAATTTCATATTACTTCTGCATATTTGTGGGGGGGGGGTTTGTTTCGTTTGTTTTTTTGAGATGGAGTTTTGTTCTTGTCGCCAGGTTGGAGTGCAGTGGTGCGATCTTGGCTCACTGCAACCTCTGTCTCCCAGGTTCAAGCGATTCCTCCTGCCTCAACTTCCTCAGTAGCTAAGACTACAGGTGCACGCCACCATACCTGGCTAACTTTTGTATTTTTAGTAGAGATGGGGTTTCACTATGTTGGCCAGGCTGGTCTCGAACCCCTGACTTTGTGATTTGCCTCCCAAAGTGCTGGGATTATAGATGTGAGTCACCGCGCCCGGCCTTACTTCTCCATATTTATTGGTCAAATGTGTAGTCCCTTTCCATATCCTTTATTATTGTCTTGACATGATTATTAAATAGTGCCCCCCCATTCTTAAGTGTTCCATTTTAGATAATAAATTATATGATCATGCTTCTTACACCCAGGAAAGGGAGTTTCCCAAATAGTCATGCTAGTCATGTAAGCAGGCAGGCCTGTGTAACTCTCTGCTTTGTGTATCTGCATACATCTTTTCCCATGATTCCCTCCCTGTCTTATTCACTGGCTCCTCTTATTCTGAATGCCCTTCAATATTGAAGCTCTCCAAGATTCAGTTTTTGGCTTTCTTTTCTTCTCCATATATTACCTGGGTTAGGGATGGCAAATGGGTTTCATCCGAGGTGGTCGGGTGCAGCAAGAAGAGAGTCATCTGTTAGTCACATCTGCTGTCAAATCAGGAGTGGAGAGTTATAGCATCATGCCAAGTGTCTGCCATTCTGGCCTGGGCAATCATGTTTGTATCACTCATGTTTGTATCACCCATACCTTTAGGTTCATTTAGGTTCAGTGGCTGAATTAAGATTGCCATTTGGACATTCTGCTGATTCCTCAAACTCAGAACACGCAGAACAGAGTAATCATCTTGCCTCATCCATTATTTTTCTAGGAGTCCCTGCCTTTTGCTCTTATCACCATCTCCCTGGACTTGCAAAACAGGGGCCAGGAGTCATTTGAGACTTAGTCTTTATCCTCTCCTTGGATGACTAATCAGTCAAGTTATGTTGATCCTACTTCCTGATGAGGTTTCAAGTTTTATCTTTCCTCTTCATCCACACGGCCACTGCCTCAGTCCAGGTCATCTCATCTTTCACCTGGATCATTAAAGTTGTCTGCTATTCCATTCTTCAATCATACTCACCCTTAATTTATTCTTCACACGGCAGCCAAAGTTTTCTTTCTAGAGGAATAGTCTGATTATGTCCCTCCTGCTTAAACTAAGAAGTGAAATTCTCATTTCACAGTGTTGCAGGCCTCCTCTCTATCCCTTTCTTCTACTGGAGAGCCATTGTTGATTTGTATATTTTCTTGCAAAACTTATTTTTTGCAATTACATACACATAATTAATACATAGATATACATGGCTGTATTACATGAGTATGATCATATATTCAGCAATTTGCTTGTTTTTCATTTAACAATATCCTGAAACTCTTTTTCTATCACTGCATATATTGCTATATGTACTGCATTCTTTTTAAACAGCTGCATAGGAAGCCATACTGTGTATATATTATGATTTACATAAGCCTTTCCTCTATGGATACACATGTAAGTTGTTGCCAGTTTTTCATTATTCTAAACATCTTTATAAATAAACCTTGGCACATGTGAATGAGTATAGGAGAGATTGTTAGACATGGAATTTTAGGATCCATAGATAAAAGCATCGACATTTCTATGAGTGCTGCCCACTTTCCTTCCTAAGAGGTTGAACTGATTTTTCTCTGTGTTTATCAGGGTATGTAAGTGTCATTTCCCTTACAGTTTCACTTCTACTCTGTTGTTATCTGTGTTTTAACCTTTTTGTTATTATATGGACAAAAATGGTATCTCGTTGTTTCCGATTTTGCATTACCTTACTAACGAGGTTTAGTAGTTCTTCATATGTGTATAGGGCGTTCACATTTATTTTTCTGAATTTCATATTTACATATTGTACGCAGATTTCTATGAGGTTGTCGTTCATTTCTTTAGAGGATTTGTTGGAGCTTATTTTATGCTGTAGATATTTAAATATTTCTCCAAAGAGTAAGAGTGAGTTCTCCTTTGCCTTTGTTGATGGTATATTTTACTAGAGAAGTTTTACTGATTTTTTTTTTCTTTTTTTTTGAGACAGACCCTTGCCCTGTCATCCAGGCTGGAGTGCAATGGCCCGATCTCGGCTCAGCGCAAGCTCCTCCTCCTGGACTCAAGTGATTCTCCCACTTCAGCCTCCTGAGTAGCTGGGACTACAGATGCATGCCACCACGTCCGGCTAATTTTTGTATTTTTAGTAGAGATGGGGTTTTGCAATGTTGGCCAGGCTGATCTTAAACTCCTGACCTCAAATGATCCACCCGCTTTGGCCTCCCAAAGTGCTGGGATTACAGATGGGAGCCACCATGCCTGGCAAGTTTTTATACTCAAACTTGTCAACCTTTTCCTGTAAGCTTTAGCTTGTTTAGAAAGGCCTTCCTCACAGATTGTAAAAATATTCAACATATTCTTCTAAAACTTGTATAACTATATTTTTTATGTTTAGCTGTTAGGTCCATTGAATTTGTGTTCTGAGGATGGTGTGCAGTAGTGGTCTTTATTTTATTGGTTTGTGAGTGGATAGTCAGTTGTCTCAACAGTTTCTAAGTTCCTAAAGTTATCTCTAGCTAAGAGGCTTGGAGGTAGTCTAAAGCAGGCCTGGATAGTCGTTACACAAATTAAAACTCTTCTTTTGTCCTTTTCCTCTTGTACCTGTTTAGTGTACACTTTATTTATTTATTTACATTTTTTTACTGAAACAAGGTCTCACTCTGTTACCCTGGATGGAATGCAGTGGCACGGTTTCAGCTTACTGCAACCTTCACCTCTCGGGCTCAAGCCATCCTCCCACCTCAGCCTCCCGAATAGCTGGGACTACAGGCACAAGCCACCATGCCCAGCTAATTTTGTTTTTTATTTTTTATAGAGACGAGGTCTCCCTATGTTGCCCAGGCTAGTCTTAAAATCCTAGGCTCAAATGATCCTCCTGCTTCGGCCTCCCAAAGTGCTGGGGTTACAGGCTTGCCCACTGCACCTGGTCTAATTTAATCTAAGCCAGAACAAGACTACATATGATGAATGCATCTTTCTCCTAAGTCTTTTCTTACCTGATGGGTAAAGTATGTTTTTCAAAGTATGTTCCTCAGAGCCCTAAAGGTTCTTAGGGAGAAGGGGAGCACCATGCCCCTTAATGCTTCAACTGTAGCAGCTTCACTGAGGTCTCTTCTATACACTGGACTTCCTTCTAAGGTTCATTTAAACAAAGGTCTCTGATACTGAAAATGGTTAAAAACATGTCATCCTTTTTTAACTCAGGTTCTTCAGAAGAGTGTGATCATTGGAGTGATTGAAGGTGGAGATGTGATGGAAGAGAGGCTGAGGTCAGCACGAGAGACAGCCAAGCGGCCCGTAGGAGGCTTCCTTCTGGATGGTTTTCAAGGAAATCCAACAACCCTAGAGACTAGACTGTGCTTGCTGTCATCAGTCACTGCAGAGCTGCCGGAGGACAAACCAAGGCCAGTTCAGTTAGGACACAGGCTGGCCTCATGGGATGCAGGGCAGGAGTGCTGGCTCATTGTATATTACATAGTGTCTGTGCATGGGCATGTTTTTGATGTTTTGATTATGTCCTTTCTGGGCTGAGTCTGCCGAGGCACTGAGGCAGACTGTAAGGGGAGTTTCTGTGAAGGCTGTCCTGGCCTTGATTTCAGAATGTAGAGTAGGGGATAACTGCCATGTGAATTATGTTATTTGATCCTCCTAAGTGAGAGCAAGTATTATACTGTTTCCCCCTATTCTTTTGCCAATTACAAATATTGTTGTCTCTTCATTATAACATGGTATCTGGAGACCAAGTATAAAGTCGTATGGAACTCTGGTTTAAACTGAGGAAAGTTGAGGACAGATATGGGATGATTAGTGGGATGAAGATGAGTTCCACCAGCAAGAACTTAAGAAGCTCTTAGATTTGAGGCCGGTAGTGAGTGGTGTCAATTTTTGAAATTAAGGGAACTGACAACCCTAGTAGAATTGGTTCTTACATTTCCATAAATTGCAGAATTCACGTTGTGCTGGTAAGAAAAGATGATCTGCAAGATTTGAAGCTACAAATTCTGAGTTTCTGAATGCAGCTGGATGTCGTGTTAGGCTACCCACATTTTTTTTAATGGTTTGTTATCTCAATGTGAATATTCATGGTTTTTTCCTGCATGTATATTAAGAAGTTTGGTTGTGGTGTGCTGCTCTACACTCCTTTAGTTGGATAGTATATAATATGTGTAATTTTACTACTTTTTTTTTTTTGAGATGGAGTTTTGCTCTTGCTGCCCAGGCTGGAGTGCAATGGCATAATCTCGGCTCAATGCAACCTCTGCCTCCTGGGTTCAAGTGATTCTTCTCCCTCAGCTTCCCGAGTAGCTGGGATTACAGGCGTGCACCACCACACCCGGCTAATTTTGTATTTTTAGTAGAGACAGGGTTTCTCCTTGTTGTCAGGCTGGTCTTGAATTCCTGACCTCAGGTGATCCGCCTGCCTTAGCCTCCCAAAGTGCTGGGATTACAGGCGTGATTTTACTACCTTTTTAAAGATCCAGGTACAGCTTAGAGGAAAGCACATGAACTATAAATACAGCTCAATTAATTTTCACATGTCTACACTTGTGTAAACACTACCCAGAACAAGGTATTTCCATCACCTCAGCCAGCCTTTGACCCCCAATTTTACCTAGTTCTTTTGTGTTCATTGCTCCCTCTCCTGTACTTGTTTCACTCTGGTGTACATAACACTTCAGCACTAGTATTTCTAGACATTTTCTGGACTTCTTCCTGTTAAGTGCTCACAGATGTCTGTTACTGAATTTGAAAGCTGGATTGTTTTTCTTTCTATCAGTATGTAGAAATGCCAGCTTCAGTTGGATAGGAGTTCTAAAATATTACATTACTTGAAGGAAACTGTAGTCAGGAAAACCAGCATATATTTAAGAGTTCTGCTTATTTAATATTACATGAGGCTTTTCTTTGCATTTCTGTGTCAGTTCATAGAAAGGGGCTATAGGTAGAAAAACAAACATAAAAAAGAGCAGCAGCCAGCCAGTCAGCCGTGATTTAGTGCATCTCCACATCTGTTTTCATGGAGTGGCAAAACCTAGCTGAGTGCCATTAATAGTCTCAGAATGCCTTACCTATTACAGGTTGAGTATCCTTTATCCAAAATGCTAGGGACCAGAAGTGCTTGAGATTTTGGATTTTTTCAGATCTTGGAGTATTTGCAGGGTACATACTGGTTGGGCACCCCTAATTTGAAAGTCCAAAATCCAAAATTCTCTGGTGAGCATTTCCTTTCAGTGTCATGTTGGCGCTCAAAAAGTTTCAGATTTGGGAGCATTTTGGATTTCAGATTTTCGGATTAAGGATGCTAAACCTGTACCTTGGAAAACACCGTCTCATTCCACAGTGCAGACTTTTTATTAATGGAGAAAATATAAAGAAAGCCAACTAGATTCTTAGATCCTATGGCCAGAGGTGAAATCCTGACAGCAAGAGTTGCTTTATAAATTAACTTATGAGGGATATAGTAGAGTAAAATGTCTTTATTGTACCAATTATGAAAAATTATAGGCAAAATACAGTTAAAACAAGCAAAATATTTCAGCAAGAAATAAAGCATACAGCTTTGCACTCCTAAAAAATCTATATAGTGAATAGGCTATAAAGTTTAGTTTATGACTAGGGAGGTTGTTCAGAAAGGATGATAGTTGAAAGGAAACTAACCTAACCTTCTTTGAACTTCTCTCTGAGATCAGAAACTGTACTATGGGCCGGGCGCAGTGGCTCACACCTGTAATCCCAGCACTTTGGGAGGCCAAGGTGGGCGGATCACCTGAGGTCAGGAGTTTGAAACCAGCCTGGCCAACATGGTGAAACCCCATCTCTACTAAAAATATAAAAATTGGCTAGGTATGGTGGCAGGTGCCTGTAATCCCAGCTACTAGGGAGGCTGAGGCAGGAGAATTGATCCTGGGAGGCGGAGGTTTCAGTGAGCTGAGATTGCGCCAGTGCACTTCAGCCTGGGCAACAAGAGTGAGAATCCCTCTAAAAAAAAAAAGAAACTATGCGATGTGCTTTCTCAAATATCTCATTAATTCTCGGAACGATTCTGTGGGGGTATATATTATTTGCTCTTGTTTTTAAGATTAGAAAACTAAAACTCAGAGAAGTTAAATAATCTTTCCAAAGTAACACAGCAAATACATAAATGACAGAGGTAGTATTCGAGCCCCAGTTTTTCTGGCTCCAAAGCCATATGTTCTTTCTACTACATGTTTCTGTCTACTGCCTGCCACTCTAACCATGATTGGTGTTTTTCATTATTATTATTTTTTTTTTTTTTGGTGCCTTGTTCATTAAAAGGACTTTCTGATTTCCTTCCTTGCATTGTCCTCATGTCACTGTTCTTATTGTTACTTTTACAGGCTCATATCTGGTATTGGTCGGCCAGATGAGGTGCTCAAGTGTATTGAAAGAGGAGTGGACTTATTTGAGAGTTTTTTCCCTTATCAAGTAACGGAGCGGGGAGGTGCCCTGACTTTCAGTTTTGATTACCAGCTGAATCCCGAAGAGATACGTAAGTCTTTTGAAGTTTATCTCTTATCCTTAAGTTCCTTCCATTTCCTATTAATTTTTGGCTTGAGTCACAAGACAGAAATATGTATATATAAAGCCAGTCTTTTACAAAACTACATCTTTGTTTCTTATCTGTGTGCCCTGGCATGTTGGCACACAAATCCAGGTACTTAATACTATACGTGTAGCTCATCAATATTAGGATGTGATTTTATAGTGAACAGAACCAAGAAAAACAAAACTTCCTCTGTTAACAGCCTGAAAAAAGAACATTCAGAGTGAATTGTGATGAAAATCATAAGAAAACCTTTGAACTGCTTGGTTAAAGTTAACTTGTTTTCTCACAAAAGAGTTTTTGTCTTTTCTTTGCAAACCTTATGCTGTTAAAATACAGGGAGACTCATGATCCTCTGATCCTAGTGTTACTTCTTGCATTTTGGTGCTTTTTCTTTTTTTTTTTTCTTTTTAATACAC
Organism: Colobus angolensis palliatus; assembly: GCF_000951035.1. Classification (NCBI taxonomy): domain Eukaryota; kingdom Metazoa; phylum Chordata; class Mammalia; order Primates; family Cercopithecidae; genus Colobus; species Colobus angolensis. Next base: position 1,070,766 of record NW_012115044.1, read on the forward strand.
CAGGCTTTGAAAACTGTCTTCCTCTGCTAATGTTGCTTTGAAGGACTGCCATTTTCTTTTATTCTTTAGTTATCCAGAAGTTAAGAAAGTCAGTTTCAGATTCTGACACTTAACTGGAGGTACAAAAGGAGCTGGGATATAGACTTTGGGCTAGAGTTGCTTGAAGTAAGTTTTCAGGAGAGTGTTTCCTGTGCAGTCTTCCCTCTGACCTTGAGAAATGGCCTTTCCTTTCCTTTTCCTGCCATCCTTGAAACTTTTCCTTAACCACATCAACCTTAAATTTAAATAGGACCCAAAACTTCCTTAAAAGTTCATTTTATTCCTCACAGGTAACTAAATTTCATTCAGATGTTATACTTTTATGAAGCAGCTTAACCATTAATCTAAATGGAATTACTCTGGAAACAAAATAAATCAAGTTGATCAAATTCTTGAATATATAGGAGATCAATTTTACTGTCCTTTTAGACAGACCAGAACATAATGTGTGTGGCTAGGTATACCATTAACACTATAAATTTTCACATCTTCGTTTACAAACTGAGTTATTTCCACCAGAGTAGAGGTAACTGTTAGTCATTCAGTACCAGGAATATGCAAAGCTCTAAAAAGAACCTGATTTGAGTTCTCTGTAATGAACAAAGTCATTTTTGGCCAGAGAAAGCCAAGTTTCTTCATGATTAGGAAAAAGAAAATAGTTTGAATGTTTAAACAAAGTATTATTAACACTGTGTGTTTGGTAAATTCAAGTCCTTTGCCACTTACATACTGAGAAGTCCAAAGAAATTACTTGACACCAGTTCTCCCAAATGACAAGAGTTTTCCAAAATGTCAGAGCTTAAAAAAATTTTTTTCAGAATAGTGTCTCACTCTGTTGCCCAGGCTGGAGTGCAGTGGTGTGATTATGGCTCGCTGCAGCCTCAAACTCCTGAAAAAAGAACATTCAGAGTGAATTGTGATGGAAATTATAAGAAAACCTTTGAACTGCTTGGTAAAGTTTAATTTGTTTAACTTTAATGGGCACAAGCCATCCTCCCACCTCAGCCTCCCGAGTACTGGGAGGTGCATGCCACCTTGTAGGCTGGGACTACAGGTGCATGCCACCATGCTTGGCCAATTTTTAAATTTTTTGCAGAGACAGGGTCTTGCTGTGTTGCCCAGGCTGGTCGTGCACTCCTGACCTCAGGCGACCCTCCTGCCTTAGCCTCCCAAAGTGCTGGGATTACAGGTATGAGTCACTGCAGCCAGCTGAGGGCTTCATTATGGTTTCCCACATCAGCATGCAAATTTATGAGAACAAAGTTATGACAGCTCTGTGCCCAGTGCTCAGGTTGCTTCTCTTATTCCTTTGACCTTGATAAAATTACCCTCCTAAGACCACCTGTCCTTCTCCTGGGACCAACACTGAGATTTGTTATCATTTGTTCCCAAAATACTCCTTAACTACTTGTCCCTGTTTCAGGCAGTTGGCTTTTTGTAGAGTAGCTGGTGTTTCTTTTGCAGTGCAAGGAATGTTTCTTCTTAAAGCAGAAAGTTGAAGGGAACAATTCAGGTTGCCATTTAATTCTGGATAGTCTGGGTGCCCCAGAGGGCCAGAGTCTCCACATAGAATACATACATTAAAACCATGTTCTACTTCAATCTATTTGGAATATAGGTAATTCGAAGCCCAATTTATTTGCATGTACATTGTGATAAGGGATAGTGATAACCCCACCACACACACACACACACAACACCAACTGTTAACTTTTGTTGGTTTATTTATTTATTATTAAATAGAGATGGGGTCTTGCTGTGTTGCCCAGGATGGTCATGTACTCCTGACCTCATGCAATCCTCCTGCCTTAGCCCCCCAAAGTTTTGGGATTATAGGCATGAGCCATTATGCCTGGCCACCAACCATTTTTTAAATTATTTCTTGATGGTAAGATTGTATGTTATATATTTGTAACTATAATTTGCTTAAATATTATTGAATCTCTAAATTGTTTTGGTGTTGTAGATGAGAGGACAGTGACCTTCTTGGAGCATATTGCTGTTTTTCATTTCTTGTGTGATTTCCTTAGGATAAATTCTCAGGAGTGAAATTACAGAGCCAAAGATCGTGTAATAATAACTAAAATAAAGTGTTTCCAATGGCCACTTCTTATCTGATCATCATTCAAGGCTTTTTATTGGTTTGTCCTTCAGTATTACAACAAAATGGAACACAAGAAGAAATAAAATGTATGGATCAAATAAAGAAAGTGGAAATAACTGGTTGCAACCAAGAAATAACATCATTTGAAATTAATCTGAAGGAAAAAATGTAAGAAATTTTTAAAGGTTTAGATTTTACTTTCTGATTTCTGAATTTTAGTCTGTTTTAAAAGTTTATGGGACTATTCTCAATTTATGATTTCATAAAATATTAATAGTTGGGTATTATTTAGGCCTTCTCAAATTCAGTTTCAAAAAAACTCTTTATTTTCTGCAGATGAATTTGTAGACTTTGTCTTGTCAGAAGACTAGAGCCAGGTAATGATTGCTTTAGAAAAGCTGACAGAAAAATTAGACCAAATCCATTCATTGTTTGGTGTCTTTTATTCCTTTAGAGCATAATAAGGATTTCAAGATAAAACACAACGAACTTTTAAATTGTAGGGTGCCTAACATCTTTGTTAGATACAGGCTATAAATCTTACATAAAATATTTATAAAGAACAAATTAAGATACAGATTGAATTGAATATCCCTTCCTCAAAATGCTTGGAACCAGAAGTGTTTCAGATTTCTTTGATTTGTTGTTGTTGTTGTATTTTAGAACATTTGCATTATACTTACCTGGCTGAGCATCCGTCATCTGAAATCTGAAATATTCCAATGAGCAGTTCCTTTGAGCATCATGTTAGTGCTCAAAAAGTTCTGAATTTTGGAGCATTTCACATTTTAGATTTTCAGATTAGGGATACTGAACCTGTGTCTTGTAATTTTTGTATTTGGTCAAAAGTGGTGATCATCAGTGAACTAGTGAGTGATTTTTCTTTGAGTCTGATGCACTCACTTTAGTACTAGGGTAGGTTTTTTGTAAAGGTTTTATGTAAAGGGAAATCCTATGGCTTGTGACTTATTTATGTCTATCTAGTGATAGTACAGACTTGAGAGTTCATGAAAGAATGTGAAAATCCTTGTTCTTACTCATATTCTGTTGGGACTCCTTTAATTGTAGGTCAGAAATGGTAATGTCTACCGCATTTGACTTCTTAAAAAATAACCAAGGAGATAGATTTGCTTTTGTCTTTCTTTTCTTTTATCCTTTTTTTTCTGTCATCCACTGACTCTCAAATGATTTATTTATGTTTTTAAATTTTTAAGGTAATATAAATGGTTACTGCTAAAATTTCCTTCATGTTATAGATTTAATTGGAAATCGTACTATTATTATTGGCACTAGACTTTCAGTTTTTGTGATTTGTAGACAAATTCTAGCACTGCTCTTGACTGTGTGACTGGTCTGGTCAATTCACTTTTTTTTTTTTTTTTGAGACAGTCTCGCGCTTGTCACCTAGGCCAGAGTGCAGTGGCACGATCTCGGCTCACTGCAACCTCCGCCTCCTGGGTTCAAGTGATTCTCCTGCCTCGGCCTTCCAAGTAGCTGGTATTACAGGCATGCACCACCATGCCTGGCTAATTTTTGTATTTTTAGTACAGACAAGGTTTCACCATGTTGGCCAGGCTGGGCTTGAACTCCTGACCTCAATCCAGTTATTTTTAATAGCTGATTAAAGGTAACACCTGGCCAGGCATGGTAGCTCACATCTGTAATCCCAGCACTTTGGAAGGCTGAGGATGGAGGATCACTTGAGCCCAGGAGTTCAAGACCAGCCTGAACAACATAGCAAAACCCTTTCTCTAAAACAGATTATCTGGGCGTGGTGGGAGACTGAGGTGCGAGGTTGCTTGAGCTCAGGAGTCCGAGACTGCAGTGTGCTATGATTATACCACTGGTATGATTATACCAGCATGGGTGACAGAGCAAGACCCTGTCTCAAAAAAAAAAAGTTAACACCTATGCAGTGCCTAGGTTTAGTACATGCCCAGCAGTGTTCAAGTCCTTTCACTGTACTAATTCATTTCATCTTTGTAATAACTGTCTGAGATAGGCACTGTTATTACCTTTGGTTCATGGATGAGAAACAAGTCACAGAGAGTTGTTAAGTGACTGTGACTTGCCCAAGTGAGTTGTGAAGCCAGGAAACAAATTCATGCAGGGTAGCTCCAGGCCCTCCCTCTCAACCCCCGTAGTAATCTTCTTCTGCAGAATGACAATAAAAATGGTTATCTCTAAGAATGTATGCCAAGGTTAAATGAGACAGTATATGTGAAAGCGTTTGGTAAACTGCAAAAAGCTGTGTAAGTAGAAGTCTACCATGTCTTTTGATAATAATTCTGGTGGTAAGTGGGAAAGAAGTGTCACTTCTCTCCTAAGTGTCAAACACTTACAAGTGTTTCCTAACATTATGTGCCTTTACAATGTGATTAGTAATAGTCAACATGAGTGAGTGACCACATGAATGTATTCTGATGCTCCTTCATAACCCCAGACTCGGAGTTTGCATCAGTCAGAGAAAAACTCCAGGGTCTCCTTGACTCATTGTGTTCTTTGTTAACTTTTTTTTCTTTTTCTTTTCTGGGATGGAGTCTTGCTCTGTTGTCCAGGCTGGAGTGCAGTGGTGTGATCTCGGCTCACCACCTCTGCCTTCTGGGTTCAAGTGATTCTCCTGCCTCAGCCTCCCGAGTAGCTGGGACTACAGACACGCACCACCATGCCTGGCTAATTTTTGTATTTTTAGTAGAGATGGGGTTTTGCCATATTGGCCAGGCTGGTCTTGAACTCCTGACCTCATGATCTGCCTGTCCCAGCCTCCCGAAATGCTGGGATTTCAGGAGTGAGCCACCACATCCGGCTCTTTGTTCACTTTTAATCATATTGCCATTTTAAGCAGGTGCACAGCACTGAACATTTGCTAGTGATGTTATTAACCACTGTAACTTTACCAGCAGAATAGATAGCTGAGGTTGTGGATTTCTTGTATTCTATACTTTCTGGAATGTCACTGTGACTTCTCTCTTAGGTACCAGGAGGACTTTAACCCGCTGGTGAGAGGATGTTCCTGTTACTGCTGTAAGAATCACACTCGGGCATACATCCACCATCTGCTGGTGACCAATGAGCTGCTGGCCGGAGTCCTGCTTATGATGCACAACTTTGAACACTACTTTGGGTTTTTCCATTCCATCCGGGAGGCACTAAAAAATGACAAACTGGCACAGCTGAAAGAGCTCATCCACAGGCAAGCATCTTGAGATCTTGCAAATACAAGTCTCACTCTTCACACTGAGCCTGTATCAGTGTTGTATGATGGGAAGACATGAAGAAGAAATAATCTGAGCCTTAGTTATTTATATTTTGATATAAGGTCTGCTAAAGTAAAGATTATTTGTACCAAACTGCCCACATGAGGGTGAAGAGATTTCTTCTAAAGACTCAAATGACCTGGATTGAACAGAGAGAATTGAACTGTGACCTTTTAAACTTCTAGACTAATTCTTTTAGTTGATAGAGATTCATTTAGTCAAAGACAAAAGCTTTAGCTATGAGGGCACAACCTTGAAGTGGGAGTGACAAGATTCTGAGGGACCAGTGAATGGGATGGAGGCTTGAAGGGAAATGGTGTGAGACGCATGGCCTCTGGACATATGCCTGTTGATTTGAGAAGAAATCTGACTTGTTTGAGGGTTTCCTTTAGTTCACCTTCATACTCTCAGGAGACTCTTTTGGATACTTTTGTCCTCTACCTTGCCCTGGCAGTGCAGCCAATCAGAAATGACTCTTGTGACTTAACCGGGCTCGGATATCCCTGGAATGTGGGGCGGGCTTGAACATTGCTCCTGTGATCATCTGTCCCAGGTCACACTCCTCCATTTGACCACATGGCCTATTTGTAGCTTCTTTTTAGAGCCAATGTAATTGCCTGTTAGGAGCCAAAAGTTTGCCCAGCTGCTTTCATCTGGTTGTGCAGATCCATTGTGGTCTTCCAGACTCATTAATAGTCTAACTACGTAATAACTGAAGCCCTATCTCTTGTGAATATTCATTCTCAATGTGTTCACTTGGACAGAGCCCTGCCTGGCCTAACGATTAGAAGATTAGTCTCCATCCTCCTCAGATATGACTCCTGGGCAATTCACTTAACTTCTCCATGGCTGTTTCCTGCTGAATAAATAGGGGCAGGCATAATGGATAGGAATGAATGAACTTTTAAGATATTGTCTAGCTCTAAAATTTGAAGAGTAAAAAGTTTTAGATTAGAGTCATAACCTTAGTAGCCTTAATTGTCATCCTGGGAGACAGACAACAGTAGGGATATTTGAGAGCCTAAAGAGAGGTTTGGCCTGTGGGTTTTTAAATGGTTATTGAATTGGTATCAGGAGATCCTGAAGCTGGTAGGGGAAGGTGATTCTTTCTAAGTTATCTCTATGTTTTTCAAGTTTTCTTTAAGGAATACACATACACCCACATGCACACACCATAGTTTTTATACAAACAGCAATAACAAAACCAAAAAGATGCCCCTTTTTTTTGTAGGGGTAAGAAATACATTTGTTTTATACTTCTATGCTATATTTTGCTGTTCAAAATTTAGTGGGCATTACTTCATATTGTTTCTAATTATTTTGTGGCTGCTGTATGTTTTATGTGTTGGGAGCCCATTGTATTAGGCCGTTCTTGGATTGCTATAAAGAAATACCTGAGACTGGGTAATTTGTAAAGAAAAGAGGTTTAATTGGTTCACAGCTCTGCAGGCTTTATAGGAAGCATGGTACTGGCATCTGCTTGGTTTCTGGGGAGGCCTCGGGAAGCTTACAATCCTGGCAGAACGTGAAGGGGGAGCAGGCACATCACATGACAAAAGCAGGAACAAGACTCAGAGCAAGAAGTCACTTATCAGCAAGGGGATGGCCCAAGCCATTCATGAGGGATCCACCTTTGTGCTCCAAACACCTCCCACCAGACCTCATCTCCAGCATTGGGGATTACATTTCAACCTGAGATTTGGGCTGGGACAAATAGTCAAATTATATTACCCATCTATATGGTTTTCTTTTTCATAGTATGGGAATGTCTATGAATAAATTCATGGGCATCCTCATAACTCTTCCATGAATGGCAAGGGGTACTTATGGAAAACAGTTTTCCAAGGATCTGATTGTTTTGAAACATGTTGGATTGGACTTGTTCAGATGTTCATATTTTTGTTCAATGCTAAATGCATCGTTAGGGGAGTAGTGGTAAATATTCCAGAATCCATATGAAATTCATGAGTTTATTTATGTCCAAAACACTGAAAACTCTGTCCAATGTTGTTCAGTTTCCTGGGTCTTTTTCTTATTAGCACATTTGAGAAAAATATTCCTCTCCTTTATTATAGCAAATCTATTAAAGGCAGTAGCGAATAAAACATTTTTAATTTAAAAAATGTACTGTGTTTGGCTTTCTGTAAATGTAGTAGGTCTGTTAAACAAAATACTAAATTTCTGTAATACCAGAAATGTTCTAGAGATTTCTCATTGGACGAAAAAAATGTTTATCTGTGTTCATTGTTTTGAGAACATCCATGATAAATGTAAAATCCAAAAAGGAGCTATTCAATTATATACGTTATGAATATTCCCTTATCTATCTGTATTAGTCTGTTCTTGTGTTTCTATAAAGAAATACCAGAGGCTGGGTAATTTATAAGGGAAAGAGGTTTATTTGGCTCACAGTTCTACAGGCTGTACAGGAAGCATGGTGCCAGCATCTCCTGGTGAGGGCTTCAGGAAACTTACAATTGTGGTGCAAAGCAAAGGGGAAGCCGGTGTGTCACGTGGTGAGAGAATGGGGAGGTCCCAGACTCAAACAACCAGATCTCATGTGAACTGAGGGAGAATGCAGTCATCACCAAGGAGATGGTGTTAAGCCATTCATGAGGGATGTACCCAGATACCTCCCACTAGGCCCCACCTTCAACACTGGGGATTACATTTCACTATGAGATTTGGAGGGGACAAACATCCGAGCCATATCACTTACCTCTTTAAGTTATATAATTGCGAGCCTTAAGGCCGTGCTAGCACATAATAAAAGTAATAATCACGATCTATGGAGTATCTTAAATGTGCCAGGCATCTTGGTAAATGCTTTTCATATATAACTATTGACTCTTAGAGCATGGCTATGAGGTGTTGCTATTGTCCTATGGGCTACATGTGCTAGTGCTAGTTACTCCCTACTGGAAAAACTGAAGCCAACTATTTAAGAACTGAATTTTAAGAGGGTTGAATAGCCTACCTGAGTGCCCACCAGATATTTCAGGAAAGTTAAATAGTTTGCCTAAGGGCCTACGACTACTCAGCTCCCAGGTAGACTCTAGCTCCACCTGACTTAAACTCAATGGTTATCCACTGTACTAAATAAATTCTTATTTTGATTTACTTCTGGGTTGAGGGGGCTAAGAGAATCAGAGACTGCATAGAGGGGCCTCCTGGCCTTGGGGTATTGGGTGCTTTAGGAGCTTTGCTGCAACTTGGCCTTGGCTTCAGCTTTTCCAGTAGTGAATAGCTAGCACTAGCACATGCCCCATGGTACCATGCTGGTATTTGTAGGTGCTCAACATGGGTTGCCATTCCACATCCTCAAATTTCTACCCCCCTTCCCAGTTTGGGACTGTAACCACACCCTGAATGGTGTTGAAATGTTTGGGTACTGTGATTAGTTCAAGTGGACTCAGGTAATCAACTGGAATCTGAGGTTTCTTATATATTTTGGGGGAGGTTTATTTTGTTACTCCTTGGAATAAAGGGAAAATATTCTAAAACAGTTTTAAACCAAATACTTGTGTGATGAAAGCATTTTAATAGAAATTTCAAACAAAGACCATCAAAGGGTCAAGGCTAGAGTGGAAAGCAACTATCTTATCCAGGGTGTTTTTTCTGTAGAGGCAGCTTGGAGCTCAGTAAGAAACCACAGAGTTAAATGATTACCCTGTGCCTTCCTGATTAGAAACAGGCTGCTCTCTGCAGTTTGATCAGTCTTGCTTGTAACTATGGGATTACAGCTTATTAAAACTGACAGTGCTGTGTAGGGCAGGGAGCCTGGAAGGTCAAACTTCCATGCTGAGCCAGCCACCAGCAAGGCTCTGCCTTTACCTACAAGTTTGGTATAATTGGCATTCATTTTAATATCCTTTTTAATCTCTTCACTTTCTTTTCAACCTTTGTGTCTCTTACTAATTTTACACCTTTTCTTTCCTTGCTTCTTCACAAGGTCCCCTGATTTGTGAGCACAAAACCCAAATAACAGTGGGCAAAGAATGAAACAAGCTCAGCATAAGCAATGTGATTTAATGTAATCATGCACTCTTATTCCTCCCGAAAATCCGGCTTCATGCCCCTAGCTCAGGTGTAAATACACAGCACTCTGCCACCGCCCCCCACCTTTTATTCTCAAAAGTGCTGGTCAAGTTAAATGGTCACCCTAATGTGAGGGGTAGAGAGTATCAAACTAGAGAACAGGTGCCCATCTCAATGGGACAGCTGCTGCTCACCTCCGGCTGATTGCTGCTGTGGCTCCAGTGCCGCCAGATATTTCAGTCTCTCAGGAGAAGCCAAAAATCTGGGTTTTCAGGTGAAATTTCACAATTTTTAAATGCTGGGTCAATATTTAAACAATATTCTGCTAGCCAAACAAAAGGTAGGGGTGCCCTAGTTTGCAACCTCTGACTTAAAATCTGGAAGAAGGGCTTTGGCATCTTCAGCATTTAAAAATTTCTCAACAACTGATCGTAATATACAGAAAACATACGTGTGGTTTCTAGTTCCTGCAGTTGCTTACAGATTCCCACATTAAGAGAGCCCATGTCGTCCCATCTCTTTTGCAGGATCCCCAGATAACTCCCAGAACCATTCTAAATCTGCCAAAAGGGAAGGTATGCAGCAGCTTATTCAACCTGTTTTATGCATGAGAGATTTTAGGCCTGGAGAAGAAAGATTAGCAGCTGGCACCGGGTGCGCTTGCTCACGCCTATAATCCCAGCACTTTGGGAGGCCAAGGCGGGTGGATCACCTGAGGTCAGGAGTTCGAGACCAGCCTGGCCAACGTGGCAAAATCCCATCTCTACTAAAAATACAAAAATTAACCGGGTGTGGTGGCACGTGCATGTAGTCTCAGCTACTTGGGACTGGAAATCATTTGAACCCGGGAGGTGGAGGTTGCAGTGAGCCGAGGTCGTGCTACTGCTCTCCAGTCTGGGTGACAGAGTGAGACTCTATATCAAAAATAACAACAAAAAGAGAGCCCATGTTGTCCCATCTCCATTGCGGGATCGCAGATAGACTGGGTGGCTTAAAACAAAAGAAATTTATTTTTCACAGTTCTGGCGGCTGGAAGTCTGAGATGAGGGAGCCAGCATGGTTGGGTTTTAGTAGGGGCCCTCTCCCTGGTCACAGACTGCTGTTGTCTTTTCGTATCTCCACATGGTGGAAAGGGGTAGAGAGCACCCTGGAATCTCTTTTATAACGGCACGAATCCCACTCACCAGGACTCCACCCTCATGATCTAAATTACCTTCCAAAGGCCCCACCTCTGAATACCATCACATTGGGGTTGGGATTTCAACATAAACTTTTTTTTTTTTGAGATGGAGTCTGGAGTGCAGTGGTGTGATCTTGATTCACTGCAACCTCCGCCTCCTGGGTTCGAGTGATTCTCCTGCCTCAGCCTCCTAAGTAGCTAGGATTACAGGCGCCTGCCACCTCACCCAGCTAATTGTTGTGTTCTTAATAGAGACGGGGTTTCACCATGTCGGTCAGGCTGGTCTCAAACTCTTGACCTCGTGATCCGCCCGCCTTGGCCTCCCAAAGTGCTGGGATTACAGGCGTGAGCCACCACGCCCAGCCTTCAACATAAACATTTTGTGGGGACACAAACATTCAGTCCATAACAAGGAATTTAAACTTGCACACATTTCTTTCTAGTTAGCATTTTGGCACTCCTAAATCTCACCACCTATTTTCCGCAGTGCCAGTGCCCTTGTAGGGTCAGCATCGATTTCCCAGTATTCACTTTACAGTGATTCCTTCTGGCCTCACTGGACCAGCTAGTACAGGACATAAGATAAGAGCTCCTATTGCACCTTCCAGCATTAATAGCAATAGTCCTGGACGACACCATGAAATCTCAATTACTGTTTGTCAAGTGAACAAATATTCTCAGAGTAGTTGAGGCATTCTCTTCACTGTTTTGGCCAACTGAGTGCTGATTGGAAGTGTCTTGCACAGCACTGTGTGGTTGGACCTATGTGAATGTCAGTGATGGTTTTATGTCACTTTATGCTAGGCAAGCTCCCGGTGACCCGACACATTCTTGATTTTTCGGATGCTTTTTTTTTTTTTCTGTTACTTGGTACCATTATCATCTTTTAGTGTGACCTCAAAGCAATTTCCCCTGCTCTGACGAGAGGAACTCAGAGTGAACTTTCCTTTTGTTCTCATTTCTCACAATCTACTTTGAGACCAGGAGTTGCCAAGGAGTTCAAACGGCCAATGCTTCCCAGTGCGATTCAGAGGGATTCGTGCGTCCTTTCTGCACACTCTTCCTAATGCTCACCTCTCTCCCTGAACTGCTCTCCCCTGCTGTCGGCTCCTTTGTCTGTGAAACACATTTTCTCTTATTATCGCCTTGTTCCCTGCCTGCCTTGGATGGTTTCAGCTTGTCTCTTAACATCAAGATGTTGCTATTAACAGTCTTCTCTTTCTTAACAGCTTAGAGTCACTTCCTTTTATTCAGTCCTTTTCCTTTTCCCTCCCAAACCACAAAATCATCTCTTTTGGCCTCAAATAAAAGTTGTATAACCATTTCATAACCAGTGCTTTAGAGTTGCTATCAAAAAGGCACAAAAAGGAGCACGTAAAAGTAAGGGGAGAGAAACCAAAAGGAGAGGAGGTGAGGGATACTCCGATAATCAAGAAACAGGGCATGTGTGCATCTTCAGAATTCTCCTTTGGTGAAGACATTTAGGCAAGATTAGCCCTCCAGACTGACCATAGCAAACTCAGTAGTCTAGTGAAATTTTCCTCTAATTTGTATGGACAGATGGGAAGGTGTTCTCCCATCTGAGGCTCTGTTTTCCTTCCAAATAGTTAAAATATTTTCTTTGAACTCTCCCAGAACCATTTATTTTTGTCATAAATCCATTCACAGAATCCAATTACATAACAGATATGCGTTTTCCACACCCCCCAAAGGCTAAAATATTTACTCACATTTTCCAGCATTTTCCATTTTCTACTCGTTTATTTTTTAGTTTAACAAACTTAACGTTTCCATCACAATGCTATTTATTGTTCCCCCACAATGCTAGCTGAAAATACCAGCTGCAAGTATACTCCATTCCCACACAGTAATTGCACTTCAAAAGACAAGAGAGTGACAAAGTATGTTCATTTTTTTCTTTTTAATTCTTGAACTGATTTTGATTAGACTCTCCAGTTTTACATTGTTTTTTGTAGAAAGTTGAAAAAGTCAGTTCCACTTTATAATTTTTCCACCTAAACATTCACAAATTACCACAGTCCAACATGTCTAAAACCAAATTTACTATCTTCCTTCAGTCAGACTAGTTCTGCACTTCAACTTCCTTGCACCTGTCTTCCAGCCAAATCAGCTGGAAAGCTTACACCTTGGATGCATGATGTAATACATAGAAGGGATGGGTATAAGGCATTTCAAGGAGGATCAACAAGACTTGGTGACTGACTCAGAGGAGGTAGTTAAGGCCTGACTCCACGAAGATTACCACCCATCCTGCCCCTCACCTTCTCCTTGTCCTCCTCAACTCTACTCTGTTTCTCCTGTACCAAGGCTAAACTGGCAGCCTGAATGTCTAGGCCCGCCATAATCTGACCCTAACCAATTGCCGTGCACTTTTCCACTTTTCCCAAATGGTATATCCTAATCCTACCCATTCTCAAGGTCCAACCCAAGAACCAAATCTTCTATAAAAACTTGCTCTTCTAGAATTCTAGAATCTCAGGATTGGAAGAGGAGAGGCTTCTATTCTGATTACCTTTGTTCATAAAGGCACTAGCAACCAGAGGTCTTGGCATTTGATTTCATCAGTGCGTCAGTTCTGTGAGCCTCGTCTTCCAACCAGACTATCAGCTCTGTAAGGGAAAGATAATCCCTCAGCATTTGCCATGTCTGCACCCTCACCCCTGCCCCACTGAAATCAAGGGATAATGTATGATTAATTTTCTTCTCACCATGTGTCTGTAGTATGTTCTCTACTTCTCCATCTCCAACACATCACTTTAAAAGAAATTTTACCTGTTTCTTTTTTCATTATGATTTGTTCAATTCTGTCTCAATTTTTTTTGAGATGGCGTCTCACTCTGTTGCCCAGGCTGGAGTGCAGTGGCACTATCTTGGCTCACTGCAATTTCCACCTCCCAGGTTCAAATGATTCTCCTGCCTCAGCCTCCTGAGCAGCTGGGACCATAAGTGCATGACACCACGCCCGGCTGATTTTCATATTTTTTTAAAGTAGAGACAGGGTTTCACCGTGTTAGCCAGGATGGTCTTGATCTCCTGACCTTGTCATCTGTCTGTCACCTTCTTTATTGCTCATGGCAACCCTCTGAGGTTGACATTATCTTTTCCAATTTACAGGGGAGAAATTGGGCCAGGTGAGGTGGCTCATGCCTTAATTCCAGCACTTTGAGAAGCCCAAGTGGGAGGATCACTTGAGGCCAGGAGTGTGAGACAAGGCTGGGCAACAAAGCAAGACCCCTATCTCTACAAAAACTAAAAAATAACTAGCTGGGCATGGTGGTACACACCTATAGTCCTGGTAAGCCATGAACTCCAATCTCAGTGACAGAGCAAGACTGTCTCAAAAAAAAAAAAAAAAAGAAAGAAAGAAAAAAAAATTAGACACAAAGTAAGGGATCCAGGATTTGAACTCTAAACTCAGTACTGTGACTCAAAAGCCCAGGATTTTCCCCATTTTACCCCAGACCTCCCTAAATTGTGTTTTTCTTACACAAAGCATCTGCTCTCCTTCAAGAAAAACAACCAAAAGTAGGCGGAGTGGCTCACACGCAGTGGCTCACACGCAGTGGCTCACGCCTGTAATCTCAGCACTTTGGGAGGCCGAAGCGGGGGGATCACGAGGTCAGGAGATCAAGACCATCCTGGCTAACACGGCGAAACCCCGTCTCTACTAAAAATACAAAAACAAAATTAGCAGGGCATGGTGGTGGGCCCGTGTAGTCCCAGCTAATACGGAGGCTGAGACGGGAGAATGGCGTGAACCCGGGAGGCGGAGCTTGCAGTGAGCCAGGATTGCGCCACTGCACTCCAGCCTGCGCGACGGAGTGAGACTCCATCTCAAAAAAAAAAAAAAAAAAAAAAAAGTAGGTGGAGGCCTATCCCAAACTGAATTTTTGTGTGGGTGATCACCTCTCCTATTTGCCCTCTGGGCTACCCCTATAATTACTCCCCGGTATTAAGGGCTGGTAAGTTGGGATGACTTATTAACTATTCTTCTTTCTATTTGTGGTCTCAGAAATCTGAACTACACTTTAATGAGAAGAGGGCTGAGAAGTGACCCACAGATGGTAATTTTGTTTTGGTTAAAATCTCATACATTTGCATATAATGAAAAGCAAAAGGACTTTTAAATCATAGAAAGGGAAAAAAATAGCTTAGTCTTTCTTCTTGTCAGGAAGAAGCTTCTTTGGTGACACGTAGTATATGATTTTAGAGCCAGAAGGAATGTTACAAATTATCTATCCAACCCCTTCATTTGACAGAGGCAGAACCCAGGCCCAGACAGTGTGTGACTAACCCAAGGTCCAACAGGAAATGAGAGGCAAGGCTGGAACTAGAGTCTAGGTTTCCTTTTTCCACCCTAGCTCTTCTCTAGGTCCTTATCTCTTGTTCTGCCTCCATTCAGCCTCATTGGTAACTTGTACCTCACCAGCTAGGTGTGGTACAGACATTGTTGCTACTCTGACAGTGGCTATAGCCTTTCTGGCTCCTGGGATAACAGTGATTCTTGAACACAGAGACATTCTGTTTGTAGATATATTTTAGGTGACTTCATTATTATGACTGTGGGTATAATGGAATTTGGCAAAAGGTGTCTCAAGCAAAGGTCAGAAAGATGATATAGACCAAGCCCTTTCCAATGTATTATGCCATTTATAATTCCCTCCCTGGCCTATGCCCCTCCTATAATTATACTTTTATGATATTTGTGGGTTGCTGGTTTTTATCAGAAGAGGGGAGGAAGCGAGCATCTTCCAGGGCCTGATCAGGTGATCCTGTCTTTTTCTCATGGGTCCTTGATGGTCTATGGAATTTGTTCCAGCCGATAAGCATAGCAACCCAATCTTAATCAGGGACTTCCCAATATATTGGCACCAAGGATTTTGCTCATTTGTATGCATCTTCCCCATCCGAATTCTCTGATACCTAGAATTCATTTATTCACCTAGTGAAGAAAAATTTATCCACTTCCAACTAAGTGTCAAGTGCGCTCCAGACACTGGATTAAATGACAAAAACCCTACTTGCCTTCTTGCAATTTACAGACCAGTAGCAAACTCCAAAATTACATATATACTACATAGAGTTAGAAGCTTCACTTTACTCATGCAGTCTATCAAATCAAAGTCCAGCCACAAAAGAACTGTCCTAATGTAACCACCCAATGGGTTCTTCTTGCCTGCTGCCCAGATAGAGCTGATTTAAGACAGGGGAATTGGAATAGAGAAAGAGTTTAATTCATGCAGAGCCTACTGAATGGAGATCAGATTTCTGTTACTCAAATCAGTCTCCCTCAAAATTTGGAGACTGGGGTTTTTAAAGGATAATTTGGCAGGTAGGGGACCAGGGGTGGGGAGCGCTGATTGGTTGGGTCAGAGATTGTTGCAGGAAGTCAAGGACCCCAAATGGAGGGAGCGGCTGAAGCCACGGTAGAACATAAATTGTGAAGATTTCATGGACATTTATTAGTTCCCCAAATTAATACTTCTATAATTTCTTACACCTGTCTTTACTGCAATCTCTGAACATAAATTGTGGAGATTTCATGGACACTCATCACTTCCCCAATCAATACTCTTGTGATTTCCTATGCCTGTCTTACTTTAATCTCTTAATCCCATCATCTTCGTAAACTGAGGACGATGTATGTCGCCTCAGGACCCTGTGATGGTGACATTAACTGCACAAATTGTAGAGCATATGTGTTTGAACAATTTGAAATCTGGGCACCTTGAAAAAAGAACAGGATAGCAGCAATGTTCAGGGAACAGGAGAGATAACCTTAAACTCTGACTGCCAGTGAGCCAGGAGGAACAGAGCCATATTTCTCTTCTTTCAAAAGCAAATAGGAGAAATATTGCTGAATTCTTTTTCTCAGCAAAGAACATCCCTGAAAAAGAGAATAGCCCCTGAGGGTAGGCCTCTGAAATGGCTGTCTTTTACAGTCGGAGCCGAAGGGATGAAATAAGCCTCGGTCTCCTGTAGTGCTCCCAGGCTTATTAGGACAAGGAAATTCCCGCCTAATACATTTTGGTCAGACAGGTTGCTCTCAAACTGTGTCTCCTGATAAGATGTTATCAATGACAATGCGTGCCTGAAACTTCATTAGCAATTTTAATTTTGCCCCATCCTGTGGTCCTGTGATCTCACCCTGCCTCCATTTGCTTTGTGATATTTTATTACCTTGTGAAGCATGTGATCTCTGTGACTCACACCCTATTCAAGCACTCCCTCCCCTTTTGAAAATCACTAATAAAAACTTGCTGGTTTTACAGCTCAGGGAGCATCACGGAACCTGCTGACATGTGATGTCTCCCCCAGACATCCAGCTTTAAAATTTCTCTCTCTTGTACTCTTCCCCTTTATTTCTCAGACCAGCTGATGCTTAGGGAAATGGAAAAGAACCCACGTTGAATATCGAGGGTGGGGTTTTCCCCCAATAAGAGATGAAATCATGTGGGGTCAAAGTGGATTCTTCTTACCGTCTTCTGTTCCTAGGTGGGATTGCAGAGCTGGTTGAGCCAGATTACTGGTCTGGGTGGCACCAGTTGGTGCATCAGAACACAAGGTCTGAAAAAGATCTTGAGCACCAGTCTTAGGTTTTATAATAGTGACGTTATCCCTAGGAGTAACTGGGGAGGTTTAGAATCTTGTGGTGTCTAGCTGCATGACTCCTAAACCATAATTTCTAATCTTGTGGCTAATTAGTTAGTCTTACAAAGGCAGTCTGGTCACAAAGTAAGAAGAGGGTTTGTTTTGGGAAAGGGCTATTGTTGTCTTTGTTTTAAAGTTAAACTATAAACTAAGTTTCTCCCAAAGTTAGTTCGGCCTTGTGCCCTGGAAAGAACTGGGGCACCTTGGTGGTTAGAAGCAAGATGGAGTCAGTTAGGTCAGATCTCTTGCACTGTCATAATTCTCCCACTGACATAATTTTGCAAAGGCTGTTTCACTAAGAGATGACAGAAGGTGGAAAATCACCACATGACAACATCTATGGATAAAGAAAATCAAAATGTTAGTGGTTTACATTTCATTATCTATTCATTATTAAGGAAAGAACTACAGAGCAAATTAGTGAGTTGAATTTGCCTTTTAACTAACTGCCTTGATTAGCTCAATGCTAATTCTGTTTGAATGTTCTCCTTCCTTCCCTTCCTTCCTCCCTCCCTCCCTCCCTTCCTTCTTTCCTTCCTTCCTTCCTCTCTCTCTCTTTCTTTTCTTTTTTGAGACAGGATCTTGCTCTGTTGCCCATGATGGAGTGCAGTGGTACAATCAACAGCTCACTGCAGCCTCAAACTCTAGGGCTCAAGCAATCCTCCCACCTCAACCTCCTGAGT
>NW_012115044.1:1088788-1131293 GCF_000951035.1 Colobus angolensis palliatus
CTTCTTTCCTTCCTTCCTTCCTCTCTCTCTCTTTCTTTTCTTTTTTGAGACAGGATCTTGCTCTGTTGCCCATGATGGAGTGCAGTGGAACGATCTTGGCTCACTGCAACCTCCACCTCCTGGGCTCAAGGTAATCCTCCCATCTCAACCTTCCAAGGAGCTGGGACCACAGGCATGTGCCACCATAAGATGGGGTTTTGCCATGTTGCCCAGGCTGATCTTGAACTCCTGAGCTCAAGTGATCCACCCGCCTCAGCCTCCCGAAGTGCTGGGACTACAAGCGTGAGCCACTGCACCCAGCCCTGAGTGTTCTGCATCTTAAGGTTCCCAAGAAATCTATAAACGCCCTAGAAGTGTGATTGTTCCCATTTTATATTTGAGGAAACAGGGCTGAAACAGTCAAATAACTGTTTTAAATAATTCTGGGCTGGGCAGAGTGGCTCATAGCCAGGAGTTTGTGACCAGCCCAGGCAGTATGGGGAGACCATGTCTCTACAATAAATAAATAAATAAATATGATAATATTAAAAATAGGGAGTTTCAGAGCCTACTCTGGCTCAAGAGGCTGCCTGATAAAATAACAAAACAAATAAAATAAAATCACTTTGACTTCAGGAATATCTGTTTGAAGAGCCTATGCTATTATTTCTGTTCTCCTTCCCTTCTCACTCACCATCGCCTGGGGGCCAGGGTAAGATCCTGCAATGAATATAAAAATAATATAACCTCCTTACTCTTAATAAATGTATTTCTACAGAGTTGTGTCCTGATTTTATTTATTTTATTTTATTTTATTTTTTTGAGACAGTCTTGCTCTGTTGCCCAGGCTGGAGTACAGTGGTGCAATCTCAGCACACTATAAACTCTGCCTCCCAGGTTCAAGTGATTCTCCTACCTCGACCTCCCTAGTAATTGGGTCTACAGGTGTGTGCCACCACGCCCAAGTAATTTTTGTATTTTCAGTAGAGATGGGGTTTTGCCATGTTGGCCAGGCTGGTTTCAAACTCCTGAACTCAAGTGATCCACCCACCTCGGCCTCTCAAAATCCTGGGATTACAGGCGTAATAGAGCCATTGTACTTAGCCATGTCCTGATTTTATTAACACAGTTTTGGAAAAAGTGATCTTGACATCTAAGAAGATAATCAGGGGAGTAGAGATCTTTCTTAATGACATTGCATTTACTAAAAGCCTTTTTGGAGCAACATTTGGAAATAGATTTCAGGAAAGGAACTCAGACTGGGCAGTACATTCAGTTGAGTATTGATAATAATAACAGTGTATATATGCTTTAAATTTTAGAAAATAACAAAGTCATTTAAATTCATGTCTCAGCTGGGTGCAGTGACTCACAACTGTAATCCCAGCACTTTAGCAAAGGCTGAGGCAGGAGGATCCCTTGAGGCCAGGAGATTGAGAACAGCCTGGGCAACAAAGATAAACCACATCTATACAAAAAATTTAAAAATTAGCCTGGTGAGGTGGCATGCACCTCTAGTCCAAGCTACTTGGGAGGCTGAATTGGGAAGATTACTTGAGCCCAGGGGTTGGAGGCTGCAGTGAGCCATGATCATACTTTTGCATTCTAGCCTGAGTGACAGAGCAAGACTCTGTCTCAAAAATCAATTGAGGCCAGGCATGGTGGCTCATGCTTGTAATCCCAGCACTTTGGGAGGCCAAGGTAGGAGGATTGCTTGAACCCAGAAGTTCAAGACAAACCTGGGCAACATAGCAAGACCTTGTCTCTATTAAAAATTTTTCTTTTAATTAAAAAAAAAAAATCCATGTCTTATGAGGAGGTCAGGCTTAACTTACTGGAGATTTTTTAAAAATGTGATTTTAGGCCAGGCATGGTGGCTCACGCCTGTAATCCCAGCACTTTGAGAGCCCAAGGCAGGTGGATCATAGGGTCAGGAGATCAAGACCATGGTGAAACCCTGTCTCTACTAAAAATACAAAAATATTAGCCGGGCGTGGTGGCGGGCACCTGTAGTCCCAGCTACTCAGGAGGCTGAGGCAGGAGAATGGCGTGAATGCGGAGGCAGAGCTTGCAGTGAGCCGAGATTGCGCCACTGCACTCCAGCCTGGGCGACAGCGCGAGACTCCGTCTCAAAAAAAAAAAAAAAAACCAATAAAAATGTGATTTTGAAGTCAGTGACAAGATCCTAGCTAAGAAGCCACATTTGAAGTGTTCATTTGGAGGTAAAGGATTTTCAAAGTTGCCATTTTGTACTGTTAACTAATTTGGAGGCTCAGTATTTGTTGAATGGATGGTCTGTTCATTCAATATGTATTGCCTTTACTATGCCCCACATTATGTGGATGGAGATTCAAAGGTGAAAATGTCAAGGTTTTTGCTTTTGAAATCACAGCTTAGTGGATGAAATAAATACTTTATTACAAAATAGCATAATAATCACTTTGCTAGTGGAATATACAAAGAACTATGGTATGAAAAGGTGAAAGTCTTTCTCACCTTGTTTTCTCAACTAAAATAAGAATATTCCGGTTGATGAATGTCAATCTACTGTACTCATGGGGAATAAAAAAAAAAAGTTGACTTGGTAATTTAAAACACAATACATAGGGTGCAATGCCTATAATCCCAGAGCTTTGAGAGGCTGAGGCAGGAGAATCTGTTGAGGCCAGGAGTTTGATACCAGTCTGAGCAACAAAGCAAGACCCCATCTCTACCCACCCCCTCTGCCAAAAAAAGAAAAAAAGTAGCTGGATGTGTTGGCTCATGCTTGTAGTCCTGCCTACTCAGGAGGCTGAGGTGGGAGAATTGCTTGAACCCAGGAGTTCAAGGCTACAGTGAGCTATGATCATGCCACTGTATTCCAGTCTGGGCTACTGAGTGATACCCTGGCTCTCAATGAAAAAGATGCATAGAGCTTTGCTTTACCAAGGGAAGAAAATTCCAGTCCACTAATAAAAAGGCCTGAGAATTCCTCCCAGATCTGACCATATTCTTTCCATAGTGCTCTTTTTCCTCTCTGATTATCTTTCTGTCATTCATCCCATGCTTCACAATTTGCTGACTGACTAGTCTATGGGAGTAATACAAAAGAAAGGATCATTGCCTTCTTTGGTAAAACAAAATGCAGACTCCCAAAGTTTAGTACCAGAAAGAAAGTGATATTCCATGAGGGAATGGCTAACTGATCACAGTAACTCAGTCTTCTCACTCTGAGTCTTAACTTCCCTTTGGAGGTTTCATATTTGGGTTAGTGCTGTCTCCACCATGCTAGCTTCTCCCCAGGAACACTTGGTTCAATCTGGGTTGGAAACATTTGTTTCCTTCCCCGAGAGCAGCTGAAATTTCCTTTTTTTTTTTTTTTTCATATAACTGAGTAGATTTAGAGCCACAATCTTTTTTTTTTCCTCAGCAGTAGGGTGGCAGAAATATTGCCCACAATTGGACATCTGCTTCACAGTCAGAGGAAGCATTCTAGCCATTGTTATAATCTCCCCTTGGGTCAGAAGTGATTGACAGTAATAACAGCTAATCCTAATTCCATTATCTCATTTGTAGTGGGTTCAATGAACAAGACCCTCTCTATTCTTCAACAGTAACATTAAACAGCAAGCCGGTGTCATTTTCTTAGTTTCAACCAGTCAGCTCATAGCCAATCTTGTGTCGTCTACATTCTTATTCATGCCCCATACAGACACCACTGGATTATTTTGATGCAAATCCTAGATGTTATATAATCTCATTCATAAATATTTCAATATACATCTAAAAGATAAGGACTCTCTTTAAAAACTTAAACACAGTACTGTTATTATCCCTGAAAAGAAACAATAAGGTCTCACTATAACCAAATATTCTGACGGTATTCACATTTCCCCCATCAGCTCATAATTTTTTTTCTGTTAGTTTGAATCAGCATCCATATGACTACTCAGTGCTTGAAATGCAGCTAGTCTCAATTGCGATGTGCTGATAATGTAAAAATACAACAAATTTCCAAAACTTAATAGAAAAAGATGCAAAATATTAATTATTTTTACATTGATTATACGCTTCAGTCATAATTTCAATGATTTTTGAGTATGTTAGATTCAATAAAAATATACTAAAATTGATTTCACCTATTCATTTTTACTTTTTTAATGAGGCTAGCAGAAAACTTAAAATTGTACATGTGGTATGCATTATATTTCTGTTGGATAGTGCTAATCTAAAGGATTGAGCAGGTTCAGGTTTGACTTTTCTTTGCAAGACTATTTCGTAGGTGATGATGTGTTATTCCATCTGGAAGTACACAATGGGGGGCCATCTTTTTTGTGCTAAGATTGATCAGTGGTCCAGGTATTACAGCCGGATACATTCATGTTAAGTACACCATCAACTTTTCATCCAATGATTGAACATTTATTTTTAATATATTTGATATTATTCTATTTCCTGGTTTGTATACTGATACTTAAAAGCCTTCCATTTATAATTTTCCATTTAATGAAAATTCCATATGAATGTTATTTCAAATATACTATAGATCTCTACATATGCTTTGGACTAATGCTCTCCAACAGAACTTTCTGCAATGAGGGAAATGTTCCATATTTGCACTGTTCAATATAGTAGCCATATGTAACTACTGAGTACTTAAAATGTGTCTAGAGCAACTGAGGAACAGATTTTAATTTTAATTAATTAAATCTAGATTTAAATAACCATATGTGGCCAATGACCACTGTACTGGACAACAGTTCTAAACTCACTCCTTCAGACTTTCATTAAAAGCTTGAACTAACATACTTTTTTCCCTTCTTGGAAGCTGCATACATATTCTTTGCTTTGCATGGAACAATATTCCCCAGACTCATTTCAAGGAAAACTCATTTCTATCCTAGAGGCCTCTCTTACTTCCTCAGATTCGTCTTTTACTTTCTCGGAGTGATCTTCCCTGGCCCTTCAATCTACAGTAAGTTAGTGTTTCCTATTATTTTTTTCTCATAAAAGTCTCCTTGTTTAATATTGATCCAATTTGGAATCATAATTATACACTCATGCGTGTGCATATTTATTTAATGTTTGTCTTTACTTTTTTTGTTTAAGAGAAAAGGCATGTAAATGTATTAATGTACAGGGCTGGGGACCATAGAATGATTACCCCAACCCCTCAGTGGGTTACAGAAGATTATGCACCCTTTCTCAGAGGCAAAAGAGGAGATGGGTAGTGTAGACAATTCTTTGAGGAACAGTAAATGATTATTAGGGAGAAGGAATGGACCAGGGAGACAGAAATTAACTTGTAAATGATTCTCTTTGGAATCTGAATGAGACCAAGAGGCCAGCTTTATCCTGTGGAAAAGTCCATCCTGGTATGGTTACATTCTTCAGTCTTCTTTTCTGCAGTAGATAAGGAGGTAACAGAAGGCAACTGTGCTTCTTTTGTAAGAAGTTTTCTTGGTCAGATCAGGAAATTCCAGAGAAAGTCCCTCCTTGGCAAGTTTATTTAGCGCTGGTGACAGCGTTGGTGCCCTCGGACATGGCGTGCTTGGCCAACTCCCCGGGCTGGCTCCCTGGGCTTGCTCCCCGGGCTTGGCCAGCTCCCCGAGCGCTTGTTGTAATGCGCCAGGCGGGAAGCCTCACCAGCGATGCGCTGGATGTCGTCGACGAAGGAGTTCACGATCCCCATGGCCTTAGAGGAGATGACGGTATCGGGGTGGACCTGCTTCAGCACCTTGTAAATGTACACGTGCGTCTCCTTGTGGCTGCGCTTGCGCTTCTTGCCGTCCTTCTTCGGCGTGTCAGTCACGCCCTTCTTGGAGCCCTTCTTGGAGCAGGAGTGGACTTTGATGGATCTGGCATGTCGCGGGCGAACTACAGGTCAAGGCGAACTATCAGCGACTCGAGAAAACGGGAAGTAATCTAACGTTTGTCTTTACTACCAAACTGTAAGCTTCATGAGATTAGGACCATATCTGCATCATTCATTATTATGTCTCTGGGACCAAGCACAATGCCTAGCACATATTAGGACTTCAATAAACAAAGGCAAAATAGGGCGTGGGGCTGCAGCAGCAATTCTCCTGGGCTCTGGGTCTGGGAGCAGACAGTAGCATCTGACACTTCATATCCCTTAAAGAAGATCAAATGTATTCTATGACAGATAGGGAACCAGAGCCAGGGACTAGAGTGGGACTCCCTGACTTGTTAGAGGAGGTTGGGAAAAAAGGTCTTGACTATCTTCCTAGGCAGAGGTGGGCAAACTATGCATCCCAGCCCAAATCCAGCCCTCTGCCTGTTTTGGTAAATAAAGTTTTATTGAAACACAGTTACATACATTTTTCTTTTCTTTCTTTTCTTTTCTCTTTTTGAGACAGAGTTTCTCTCTGTTGCCCAGGCTGGAGCACAATGGTACGATCGTGGCTCACTGCAACCTCTGCCTTCCCAGTTCAAGTGATTATCGTGCCTCAGCCTCCTGAGTAGCTGGGATTACAGGTGTGCACCACCACACCTGGGTAATTTTTGTATTTTTAATAGAGACAGGGTTTCACCATGTTGGCCAGGCTGATCTCGAACTCCCAACTGCAAGTGATCCACCCACCTCGGCCTTCCAAAGTGCTGAGATTACAGACATGAGCCCCCACATCTGGCCAGAGCACAGCTACATTCATTCTTTTACATATTGTCTGTGGCTGCTTTTGCGCTACAACAGCAGAGTTTACGCATGAACTGCATAACAATGTTTCAGTCAATGACAGACTGCATATATGGCTGTGGTCTCATAAGATTATAATGGAGCTGAAAAATTCCTATTGCCTAGTTATGTCATAGCTATCATAACGTTATAGTGCAACACATTACTCAAGTGTTTGTGGTGATGCTAGTGTAAACAAACCTACTGCACTGCTAGTCATATAAAAGTATAGCATGTGCAATATGAACGGTATATACTTGATCATGATTATAAATGACTATGTCACTGATTTATGTATTGACTATACTATACTTTTTGTTATTTTAGAGTGTGCTAATTCTACTGATAAAAAAAAAAAGTTAACTGTAAAACAGCCTTAGGCAAGTCCTTCAGAAGAAGGCATTGTTATTACAGGAGATGACAGCTCTATGCATGTTACTGCCCCTGAAGACCTTCCAGTGGGACAAGCTGTGGAGGTGGAAGACAGTGATATGGATGATCCTGACCCTGTGCAGGCCAAAGCTAATGTATGTGTTTGTGTCTTGGTTTTTTTTTTTTTTGAGACGGAGTCTCGCTCTGTCGCCCAGGCTGGAGTGCAGTGGCCAGATCTCAGCTCACTGCAAGCTCCGCCTCCCGGGTTTACACCATTCTCCTGCCTCAGCCTCCGGAGTAGCTGGGACTACAGGCGCCCACCACCTCGCCTGGCTAGTTTTTTTTTTTTTTTGTATTTTTTTAGTAGAGACGGGGTTTCACCGTGTTAGCCAGGATAGTCTCCATCTCCTGACCTCGTGATCCGCCCCTCTTGGCCTCCCAAAGTGCTGGGATTACAGGCTTGAGCCACCGCGCCTGGCTGTGTCTTAGTTTTTAACAAAAAAGGTTTTGAGCAAGTAAAAACTAAACTAAAAACAATTTAAATAGAAAAAAGCTTATAGAATAAGTATATAAAGAAAGAAAATATTGTTGTCCAGCTGTCCAATGTGTTAAAAAGTATCAGTAAGCTAAGATTATTGTTGAAGAAATAAACATAAAAATGTTTTTATAAATTTAGTGTAGCCTAAATGTGCAGTGTTTGTAAAGTCCACAGCCTACAGTCTACGGTATTATACAGTAATGTCCGCTGCCTTCATATGCATTCATCATTCACTTATTGACTTAGCAACTTCCAGTCCTGCAAACTCCATTCATAGTAAGTGCCCTAAACAGGTGTACCATTTTAAAAGGTACAGTAAGAATATGGTACAAAAGGTTTTCAGGACACTAATATAATGATTTTTTTTTTTTTTTCAGACATAGTCTCACTCTGTCACCAGGCTGGAGTGCAGTGGCACGATCTTAGCTCACTGCAACCTCTGCCTCCTGGGTTCAAGCGATTCTCCTGCCTCAGCCTCCCTAGTAGCTGGGACTACAGGCGTGCACTACCATGCACATTTCACACTGATCTCTGCCCTCATCTTCTTGTGGCATTCTCTCTCTTCTCTCTTTCTCTCTCTCTGTGTGTGCATGTGTGTCTGTCTGCAAACTTCCCCTTTTTATAAGGATTATATTAATGCCTACTCTAATGACCTCATTTTAACTTGATTACCTCTATCTCCAAATAATGCCATATTCTAAGTATTGGGGGTTAGGGCTTCAAGATATTTTTTAGGAGGGAGGATAGAATTTAACTCATAATGATGAAACGAACTCTAATCTGTATAAAATGGAAGACTGAATTAGAAAGATGAAGAGAGTATTGAGAAATTCACCCAAAATATACACCAGAGAGACAAAGATGTGTGTGCGTGTGCTTGTGTGTATTTATTCTGAACACATAGATGTGTATTTGTTTATCTATTTACTTCAGTTAAGATACAAGAATGATAGACTGAAAGGTTCCAACATTCCAGCATATCTAATAGTTTTATTGTAGAAAGCATTGGTGGCTGCCTACCCAGTTGCCATTGATTTTTCTTCATCCTTAATAGCAGAATGTTGATTTTTCTTTTCAGGAAGACAATGCGCCTAACTAAAAATACTTAATTTCCCAGCCTCTCTTGCAACAAAGATAGTCATGTGACCAGTTCTGGACCATGAGGTAGCAGCAGAAGTTCCTAGGCTGATCATTCCTTTCTTAGTACAAAGTCAAAGTCCCATTAGGAGAAAGTGCTTCACCCCATAGCAGTTTGCCCACTACTCCTGACATTAAGACAGAAGTCCCAGTTGATTTTTATAGAATAATTTAGCAAACCTTCCACAAACAGTTAATCTCTACCATTTGAAAAATAGTGAGGAAAAGCACTCAATTCATTTTATGAAGTTATTATACTTTTGTAACAAAGCCATTAAAAAAAGACCAGTATTTCTCATAAATACAGATTTAAACATCCTAAATAAAATGTGCGTGTGTGTATATATATGTACATTATATATATACATACATTTTATATATATATATATATATTTCCCCCTTACCCCATGGCCAAGATTAATTGATCCCAAGAATAACAGACAATCAATTAAGAGGAAAACATATGGTCAATGTAATAGATACAGAAAATAGAAAGCACATTTGATAAACCTTTATGCATTCTCATATTTATTCATTTTAGGGGAAAAATGAGCAGAATTCGTGTTGGGAGTAGCAAGTTGCTATTACATAAAGTGTTCCTTTTATAGATGACGTTTGAGTAGAAGAGGTGAAGGAAGTAAGAGAGCCAGCCATGCTGATATGTGGGGGAAGAATGTTAGGAATATGGACTTTAAGATGGAAGCATGGGTAAGGCTTTTCAATTTATGTAGAAACAAACAACTAAACACAGCACCAAGGGATAGAAGACAATACTCTTAACTGCACAAAAAACGTCTATCAAAATCTTACAAACATTAATGATGAAGTTTTATTACACTATATTGTCACAACCATTCTACATTCTACTGAACCTACGAGACAATGCAATAAGATGAGAAAGAATGGAAGGTATAAAACTTACAAAGACATTCCAAAGCAGATCTTATTTGCAGTCAACATATTTGACTCCATAGGAAATCTAAGAGAATCTACACTAGTTAATTAGAAAGTCATTGAATGCTGCTAGATCCAAGATCAATATAAAAACATTTTATTTCTATATACCAGTAATAAGCAAATTGCAACTGTAATTGCAATGATGTATCATCAACAATGGCAATAAAACTGTAAAGTGTTTAGGAACAAATCATACCCTTTAGATTAGCAAATTAAGTAGTTAATTTAAAAGATTGAAAACAATGTGGATAAATGGGAACTTTCATATACTGGGAATGGGAAAGTAAATTAATACAACTGTTTTGGAGAGTGCGTTAGTCCATTTTTGTGTTGCTATAAAGGAATACCTGAGATTGGGTAATTTTTTTTTATAAAAGAGATTTTATTTGGCTCATGTTTCTGCAGGCTGTACAAGAAGTGTGGTGCCAGCATCTGCTTCTGGTAACAGCCTCAGGAAGCTTTCAATCATGGAAGAAGGTGAAGTGGGAGCCAGTGCATCATATGGTGAAAGAGGGAGCGAGAGAGATGGGGGGATAGCCCAGCACGGTGGCTCATGCCTGTAATCCCAACACTTTGGGAGGCCAAGGCGGGTGGATCACTTGACGCCTGGAGTTCCAGATCAGCCTGTCCAACATTGTGAAACTTGGTCTCTACTAAAAATACAAAAATTAGCCAGGTGTGACCGCACACAATTGTAATCCCACCTGCTTGGGTGGCTGAGGCGGGAGAATCGCTTGAGCAGGAGGCAGAGGTTGCAGTGAGCTGACATCACGCCACTGCACTCCAACCTGGGTGACAGAGTGAGCCTCCCTCTCCAAAGAGAGATGGGGGAAAGTGCCACACTCTTTTAAACAACCAGAACTCAGAGGGGGAACTCGCTGATCACCAAGGGTATGGCGCTAAGCCATTCATGAGAGATCCACCTCCATGTGCACAGTTCACAATAGGGTTGGTGCTCCTATGAGAATCTAATACCTTTGCTGATCTGATAGGCAGTAATGCTCACTAGCCTGCTGCTCACCTCCTGCTGTGCAGACCCATTCCTAACAGACCATGGACCAGTAGGGGTCCGTGGCCCAGGGATTGGGGACCCCTGTTCTACAGAATGTTCAGCACACATGCTGAAGGATACATATACAAAAATATTCATTGTAGCTTTTCAAAACAATAAAGATTTGATAACAAAGTAAATGATAATCCACAGGAAAATACTATGGTCATGTAGCCAATAAAGTAAATAAATGAACTACACTTACATGTATCAATTTATGTGATAAAAGCAAATTTCACGTAAAAAAGAATAGTGCTTCATATAAAGTTTAAAAGCATGACATCCAATATTATAGAGATACATGTGTAGGTAACAAAACATAAAGTGCGATGAAAAGGGGTAAACATTTGGCCGGGCATGGTGGCTCACGCCTGTAATCCCAGCACTTGGGAGGCCAAGGCAGGTGGATCACGAAGTCAGGAGTTTCAGACTAGCCTGACCAGCACGGTGAAACCCCGTCTCTACTAAAAAAAAAAAAAAAACTACAAAAATTGGCTGGGCATGGTGGCAGGTGCCTGTAATCCCAGCTACTCAGGAGGTTGAGGCAGGAGAATCACTTGAACCCCGGTGGCAGAGGTTACAGTGAGCCAAGATCATGCCACTGAACTCCAGCCTGGGCAACAGAGTGAGACTCCATCTTTAAAAAAAAAAAAAAAAAGGATAAACATTTAATGCCAGAAAGGGACTTCTTATGGGCATGGGAGGAGGAAAATGTTATAGGAGTTTACATATATTTGTAAAGTATCCCTTCTTTTAAAATATCTGAAATGACTAAATGTTAATGTTTGATAAAGCTATTAGGTACAGGTATTCTTTTAAGTGTTCTGAATGTTTGATGTGTTTTACAATATTTTCAAAAGTGAGATGATCTTCCAGGAAGCTGACATTTTTTATCTCATGGACCACATCCAGTGTTGCATAACTTCAAGTTTCTGCCCAGTGAGTACTCCAATTCTCTCTTAGTTCTCTATCTCTCCTTTGGGAGTTAGTTTGAGGTCATGTCTGTGTAATCACCAGGGAAGAACAACAAAAGCCAGCTATTTATTTGTTCTCCCTATGGCTTTTTCTTTTTTTTTTTCCTGACATGAATTAAAACTCATGTTCTGATTTCTATCCCCATGATGTTGCTCATCAATTGACATTATTAAACAAATACTTCAAGAACTTTGAAATTTCTTTTACGTTTCCTTAGGGTGTGGTGATAATTGTGACTAGAAAGACAGTCAGATGGGATTAC
Source organism: Colobus angolensis palliatus (assembly GCF_000951035.1). Classification (NCBI taxonomy): domain Eukaryota; kingdom Metazoa; phylum Chordata; class Mammalia; order Primates; family Cercopithecidae; genus Colobus; species Colobus angolensis. Next base: position 1,100,736 of record NW_012115044.1, read on the forward strand.
CAGGCAAGCTTTTATTTTCTTCTTGATTGAAAGGATTTACTCCTCTTTTTAGCTTCTCACTGAATCCTTTCTCACTAACAAATATCTCACAGCTTTTCTCTCTTTTTCTAAAGCACAATTTAATTTATTTTTGTCCAACAAAGCATTTTTTGCACTTTTTTTCTATGTCTACTCCACATAGAACAACTTTACTCATCTCACAGAACCTTTGTGTCCTCATTTTACTTTCCTTTGCAAATCTTGAGCGAGCCCCGCCCTTTTCTCCACTCCCTCCATCTTGGTCTCCCAGATGTCTTTGTCTTTATAATATTTTCAAAAGCGAAACAAATCAGTAAAGAGGCCAGTAATATTTTTATCTCTTAAAAACCCATTTCCTTGGCCTTTCCTTTCTCCTTGTTTGGGCAGGAATAGGACAATTTTTGATTTAAAAAACTCAGAGCTCCCGGCTCAAAATCCTCCCTAAAGTTAATTCATTTCTGCCCAGTTTTATGTTCAAAAATCCTGTCCTTGTTTTTTTTAGGCAGCATGCCTATGATTAAGCATAAACAGCGAATATCCTTTTACATAGGAATCATGCTTTCCAATGTATTTTTTTTGCACATTAATTTTTTCCCCAATAGCTCTGTGAAGTAAACACGACAGAGAGAATTGCCCTCGTTTTACTCCTGAGGAAGCAGAGGCATAGAGACATTTACTCCTTAGAGTTTGTCAGCTGAAAAAGGTAGACTTTAATTGAAGTTGATAGAAGCAGGGCAGTTAGGAAATGGAAAGCCCCGGCTGCCAGGGGTTACAGACACAGTCAATTCCCTATGAAAGTGCTTTCTTCACTTGGCTTCACTAACCGGATTTCCTTGAGGCAGGGAGTAGGTGAGTATGCCTGGTGTGATAAAGGTTCACTCCAATACATGAACAGAAAATACTTCAGTTCAACAAAAGCAGAGCCTGGGAGAGAAACCCAGGGGGTTTACACCAAATCTGGAAGGAGGCAGGAAGCAAGCAGAGGGGAAAAGGACAGAAGGAAAGTGAGCGGGGAAGGAGAGTCAGTGACAAAGGAAGAAAAGGTGTGAAACAATTTGCTCCTAGTTTATCTTTATGAAAATTCTTCTTTGAAAATGAGATAAAGAAGCAATTATTTGCATCACAAATTAACTCTTCACTTCAAAAGAGTATTTACCACAGGTGTGATTCTGCAATGTGAGGCTTTAGAAAAGAACATGACTTGGGAGAGGTGGGAGATTCAAACAATCAAATCCTGATTATAATATAATAGGAAATAATTCCAGTGATAAAGGGGGAGACAGCTAAAGAAGGAGGTGGTTATACAGGGAGCTCTCTGCAGAGCTCAGGCTGTGAAAAAGACATGAACAGAAGGCAAAGGGAGGGGATTATAGATAAGCTTGAACACAAAAGACTATCATGAACCTTCAAGAACAGAATAAAGGAGGCTAAAGTCAGCAATCAGCTGAGCTTTACAAAAAAGCGCTAAAGGCCGCATTACTTAGAGTAAGGAGAAGCACAAACATGGCGCAACCTGCTCTTTGAGGAAGTAAGGTAGTGTAATGTTAACAGAAGTTCAGCAGTGCTTACTTTTTTCTAGTGTTCATTTTGCTTCTGTCTTCTCCTAGGTGCAAAAAGTAGTTGTAACTGATATTTCTCTTAGAGAGAGACTGTATTTGTGCCGAAGGAGCACACTGATATCATCCCACTAGGGAAAGGGACAGAGATCCCCAGAGTCTCAGCCTCAAAGATAGGAGAAGACTTAGGAGCTCCCTGGCCACATTTGCGAGAAAGATGGTGAGAAGCAAGTATAGGAGCGACAAAACCAGGAAGACAGTGATCTACCACAGCCCCCCTTCCCTGCTCTGCTCAAATCTTGTGTAATTCTTCTAAAACTTGTTAATTGCTTCGTGTGAGTGAATTTCCCATGGAAACAGAAGATGAAACTCAGCTTGGCTCTCTATGGCACATGGTGAAAATGAAAGCCAACTTTCAGATTAAGGAGCCAAAGGAAAGAGACATAAGGATATACAACCTTCAATTTTTTTTGTTTGTTTGTTCTGAGACAGAGTCTTGCTCTGTCACTCAGACTGGAGTGCAGGGTACAATCTCGGCTCACTGCAACCTCTGCCTCCCGGGTTCAAGTGATTCTCCTGCCTCGGCCTCCCAAGTAGCAGGGGCTATAGCCACACACTATTGAGCCTGGCTGATTTTTGTATTTTTAGTAAAGCTGAGGTTTCACCATGTTGGCCAGGCTGGTCTAGAACTCCTGACCTCAAGCGATCTACCTATCTCAGCCTCCCAAAGTGCTGGGATTACAGGTGTGAGCCACCGCCCCTAGTCTACCACCTTCAATTTTGAAAGGAAGGTGCAATAAGAATTGAAGTCCCACATAGGTGAGAAAATTAAGAAAACATGAAACCTCTCTAAGTGGATTTAAGTTTCTAGAGCTAGGGGAACTAAATGCCAGGAAAATGAAATAATATGCAGTATCTGAGACCCTCTGTCAATAATCTATTGGGAATTACAGCAAATGGGAGAGCTGCCTGAAGGCTGAAAACTTTTCACAAAGGGGAACAGAGTAGATTCTATGAACTAGAGATCAGTAAGCAAGCATTGACATCTATTCCACTACAAATGATTAATTCAAGACTAAGCCAATCATGGTATTCCATTCACCTTGCTAGGATGGATTGCTGCTGTGATTTAATTCTGGTTAATAAGATACAAGGGGGAGTTCTGGGAGTATTGGGCAAAGAAATGACATTAGGAGAAGAGTGGTTCTGCATTTACCGAACATTGTGGTATCAGACATGACTCTTAGAATGACTCCATCATTACTTATGGAGGTGGAGGGTGGGGAGCCAGCTCAAGAGCAAAACAAACCTCTGGAGTTAGCAGACATGGGGAGATGGAAAGAGCTTGAATCCATGATGACACTGCTAAACCATTGAATCTGCCAGTCTGAAGCTCATACTTCATATAGACTTCTTCATGAGTGAGTAAAATAAACCTTCTCATTGTTGAAGAAAATCTGAGTCAGGGTTTTCTGATATTTGGGGCAAAGACACATTCTAACTGATACAATGATATATTTGGCAGAAAGAGTATGTGATATTCTATGCAAGTACTACAAATAGCATATGACACTGACTCTGACCCTTAGGATTTAGGCCTCAGTGTTTTTCAATAACATGACAACATTCCCTTTAATGTATTCTTCCGTTTGAAGATAATTCAAATCTCAAGGGAAGTCTAAGACAGTAGCTATTGTAATTTAAATTCAGTGACTAAGCAGGCTGGAATGCTAGGATAAAACCAACAAGTCGAATAGATGATGAATACAAGATCCAGCATTAGTTCCAAAAATCTACATCCAAAGTTCAAGATCAGGCGTGGTGGCTCACACCTGTAATCTCAGCACTTTAGGAGGCTGAGGCAGAGGAGATCATCTTGAGGTCAGGAGTTTGAGATCAGCCTGGCTAACATAGTGAAACCCCGTCTCTACTAAAGAATACAAAAATTAGCCAGGTGTGGTGGCGCCCACCTGTAATCCCAGCTACTCAGGAGGCTGAGGCAGGAGAATCACTTGAACCTGGGTGGAGGAGGTTGCAATGAGCTGAGATCATGCTACTGCACTTTAGTCTGGGTGACAGAGTGAGATTCTGTCTCAAAACAAACACACAAAAATACAAAAATTCAAGACTTGGTTTAATAGAACTTTAGTGGAAAACATCTGAGAATTTTAGTTGAGCACATGTAGCAGATGTTATAGTCTACTGCCTATAGTCTTACATCAAAACTAAGGCAGTTATTCCCCCAGCTGAAGGGAGTGTTGGTTACGTATGGCCAGTGGCTCTCAGCTAAGTCCCTGTCCAGGACTGGTCCTCAGCTGAAGAGAACCGTCACTCTTAGGTTGTGCCTCCTCCCTGGAGACAGATACTTCTTATAACTCAGTAACATGGGCATATAAAAGCCTGTTTTGTATGCCTAAAGGCAGAACAAGTTTGAAGGTCTATCCCAGGTCCTGAGATCCCTATGGGATCTGCCAAAGTCCTTGTTACAATTGAATCAGAGTCCCACTCCTCTTCTGCCCAGGCTTCCTTTATTCTACATGAGTGTTGATCCTCAAGTTCCAATAAACTTTCTGCATGTGAATCTCCAACTCAGAGTTTGTGTTCATTAGGGACCCATGTCATCATGCACCTCCTGTTGGAGTGAGATCATATGGGAACCAGGTAGTACTTGTAACATTGGCCTAAGTGTGACTCATGGTGGGTCATTTTCTTAGTTCCCAAATGTGTAAATTCCAATTTAAAATTGGGATGGACGTATGTAGCAGTTGGCTGAACCATCATTGTGTGCTTGACTCTGGAGAACTAGTGTAACGGGGAAGGCCAAGTGGGAGCTTCTGAAACTTCCCCTCAAGGCAAGATAATAAATTTTAAAAATGGGGGTAGGTGGGATGACAGAAATTAGATTGACTATGGAAGATCTAATGAATTCAGGGTTGATGGTCTCCAGTAATGCATCAGTCTGTCCCCTCCAGACCCTGGAGGATGACAGGAGACTGCCACATAGTCAACTAAGTGGTAGCCAGCCCCTAATTGCAGCTGTGGTGCCAGATGTGATGTCTTTAACATGGCTTCAAGTATGTACTATGAGGCCATTAATCTGGTGTGTTTATGTGTTCATATCCATCCCTATTAGTAAGGAAGATCAGAAGTATATTCACTTGAGAAGAACAAAAGTTTACATTTACTGTCTTGCCTCAGGACTATACAGATTCTCCCATCTGCAGACGTAATATAGTCCAAAGGAAGCTGGACCACATGGACATTTTGCAGAACTTCTCATTAGTTTGCTACATCTGTAACATCATATTAATCAGACCGAGTGAACAACAAGTGGCAAGTGCGTTGGAAGCCTGGCTAGACACATATACTCCGAAGGGTGGGAGATTTTAAAATATACTATAAAGATTCAGAGACTTTCCACATTAGTAAAATTTTTAGAGGTCCAGTAGGCTGGGGTATGCTAAGACAGGCACTTCTAAGTAAAGGACAAATTATTGTAACTTGCGTTTCCCATAACTAAGAAGGAAACCCAGCACCCAATAAGCGTCTTCTGGTTCTGAAAGCAGCACATTTCACACTCAGAGACACTACTCTAGCACATACACCAGCTGAATCATGAGTCTACCAGATTTGGAGAGAGCCCAGAGCAGGAAAGGGCTCTGCAGCAGGACCAGACAGTAGGGCAAGCTGCCCTGTCATGTGATGATTTTGGTCACATGATGTGGTAGAGCCTACAGTATAGGAGGTATCATTGATAGAAAAAGGCTGTGTACATTTTATGGCAGGCCTCAATAGGAAAACACAAATAGACCCCTAGGATTCAGAAGCAAGACAAGCTATATGCAGCAGAGAACTATAAGTTCAGATCAATATTCCTGGTGCCCTACTGGTTCCTAGTAGGAACACAGCACGCAACTATGGGATGCCAAGGGTCCAGACAGCAAGGACTGCCCATAGCAAGTTCTGACAGACCCCCAAATCATGAAGGCAGGCAGGCTTACTAACAAATGTAAGGAAGGAAATGATACGTTTGGGATCAGCCATTAGCAGAGCCAGAGAGTACAAATAAGTTGCACATGTATGTGGCCCAGACTCCTAGGCCATCCACCACATTTGCACTGATGCCTCACCCTTAGCTCACACTCACGGCAGTGTGGGGTGAGGACAAAAGCTGAGTTTGATTTATGGACGGGTAAGATTGGAATGTAGTAGCAAGCTAAAAATAGACTATTGCTGTATAACAGGGCTACATCCTCAGCATGTCCCAGAAAAATAGGGATGAGGGAAATTCTTCCTAATGGATAAAGCATCAGACGGTGCCTTTGTCAAGAAGAATACTCTGCGATAAGGTATGTATCACTTATAGGCAGTAGTGAATGATTTGGACAGTTGACTCTATACAAGCTGGGAAGTAGAATGTCTTAGCCAGTTGATGTCAGCCAGCTCTTATCAGTGCTGGCACAATAGGCACATTAATGGACCATGGGTAAGGAATGGAGACCCCATCCTAACAAGACTAATCGACTTTACTTTCCTTTTTTTTTGAGTCAGAGTTTCACTCTTGTCACCCAGGCTGGAGTGCAATGGCGCCATCTTGGCTCATTGCATCCTCTGCCTCCCGGGTTCAAGTGATTCTCCTCTGTCAGCCTCCTGAGTAGCTGGGATTACAGGCACCTGCCACCAAGCCCTGCTAATTTTTGTATTTTTAGTAGAGATGGGATTTCACAATGTTGGCTAGGATGGTCTCTAACTCCTGACCTCAGGTGATCTGCCGGCCTCGGCCTCCCAAAGTGCTGGGATTACAGGTGTGAGCCACAGTGACTGGCCTAATTGACTTTCTTAATCAGGAGAAGATAGCTCTTCTCTTACATGATGGTGACAGAAAAGAATTCTCCCTTCCCTAATTTTGATGGTAAATGGGTAAGTACAACCACCATGACTGAGAAACAGTGGTGGCAATGGAAGCTATTTATAGGCCCAATAACATGGGCTCTCACTTGCTAAGGCTGATCTAATTACTGCCACTGCTGAAGATTCAGCCTGACAGCAACAGATACCATCATTGAGTCCCCAATACGGCTCCATTCCTCAAGAAGACCAACCAGCTTCTTAACGGCAAATTTATTACAATGGGTCCTTTCCACCATGTGATTTTGATACGAATTTGACACTTATCTTTCCTATTCATACAACTTCAACTAGACAGTGCCTATGTAGCATTTGATCCACTGAAACAGGATCCTGCCAAACATTGCATGGGTCTAAAGTAACTGCTTATGTTAATGGAAGTATGGCTGTGTGGACACGACAATGTGATCCACTGCTCCTATTACACACCACACCTCTCTGAAGTTTCCAGCCTAATGGAATGTAGAACAGCTTTTTAAATGCACAACTGAGGCATCAGCTTGGAGATAATACTTTCCGATGATGAGATGCCAACTTTCAGACAACAGTATACACTGTAAATCAATGATCATTGTATGTGCTGACCCGATGAATAGAATACATGGATCTGGGAAATAAGCTTTCTTGTGTCTTTTCTTATAAAGACACTAATCCTATCGTATAAGGGCCCCACTCTTATGATGATCTCATTTAACCTTAATTAGGCCGGGCGCGGTGGCTCAAACCTGTAATCCCAGCACTTTGGGAGGCCGAGATGGGCGGATCACGAGGTCAGGAGATCGAGACCATCCTGGCTAACACGGTGAAACCCCGTCTCTACTAAAAATACAAAAAACTAGCCAGGCGAGGTGGCGGGCGCCTGTAGTCCCAGCTACTCGGGAGGCTGAGGCAGGAGAATGGCATAAACCCGGGAGGTGGAGCTTGCAGTGAGCTGAGATCTGGCCACTGCACTCCAGCCTGGGCGACAGAGCGAGACTCCGTCTCAACAAAAAAAAAAACAAAAAAAAACCTTAATTAATTCCTTATAGGCCTTAACTCCAAATATAGTCACATTGGGGGTTATGGATTCAACATACGAATTTTGGAAGGCTCTTCTTTCCCCATGGATTGTCTTTGTTGAAAATCAATTGACCATAAATATAAGGATTTGTTTCTGGACTGTCAATTCTGTTCCATTGGTCTATATGTCTTCTTACTGCAAATACCATACTGTTGATAACTACAGCTTGATAGTTGGTTTTGAAATCAAGGAGTAAACATTCTCCAACTCCTTTCTTCCCACCCATCGAAAACCACCAATTTTTTTTCTGTCTCTATAGATTTACTAGATATTTTTATTCTAGATATTTTTCTTTTTAAAAAGTGTCTTTTGGCTATTCTAGGTCTTTTGTACTTCTGTGTAAATTTTACAATCTGTTTGTCCGTTCGTGATAAAAAAGGCTGGTGGAATTTTGAGAGGGATTGCATTGTCTATATATCAATTTGTAGAAAGTTGCCATCTTAACATATTGAGTTTTCAAATCTCAGAACATAGAATGTGAGAGGTCCCTGGTCTTTTTGAATTTTAAATTTCTTTTCATAATTTAAACATTTTTTCTATTAAGGTAAAATTTACATAGATAAAATTAACTAAAGTGAACAATTCCATGGCATTTATTACATTCACAATATCCTACAACTACCTCTATCTAATTCCAAAATATTTTCATCACCACAAAGGAAAAACTGTGTACCCATCAAACAGCTACTCCTCTTTCCTTTTTCTCCCATCCTCAGACACCACCAAACTTCTTTCTGTCTCGATGGATTTACCTGTTACCTCTGAGTATCTCATATAAATGAAGTCATACAACATGTGACCTTTGTGTCTGCCTTCTTTCATTAGCACAGTGAGTGTCTTCAAGTTTCATTCACATTGTAGCACGTATCAACTTCATTCCTTTTGATGGCTGAATGATATTCCAATATTCTTTCTATCTTTTGGCTATTGTGAATAGTGCTTCTATGAATATTTGGGTACAAGTACTCATTTGAATACTTGTTTTTAGTGGTATATAACTAGAAATGGAATTGCTGGGTCATATAGTAATGCTATGTTTAACCTTTGGAGGTAAAAATCCTTGTTCCCATATGTCCTCTAGGGCATAAAAATCCCATTAAGCTCTAAGTTATGGCTTCCACCTAGTCCTTTGGAGCTCCTCATGCCAGAAGACAAACAACCAAGTGATGGAGCATCATGGAAAGGATGATTACATCTTGATTTTTCAGGAGAAGGAAGGAATGCTGTACAGTGGGAACGTGGAAGAATGCATGTCGTACTTGGGTGATTCACGGAGGTGTCTCTTTACATCTCTTTGCCTAATTTTGATGGTAAATGGATAAAATGCAGCAACCATAACTTGAGAAAGTCACCAGGTCTCTCAGAGTCACTCCACCACTGTGATGGCTAATTTCAGTTATCAACTAGACTGAATTAAGGAATACCCAGATAGCTGGTAAAGTATTATGTCTGGTATGTCTGTGAAGGTATTTCCGGAAGAGATTGACATTTGAATCAGTAGCAAGGAAGATTTCTTTTTACCCAATGTGGGCAGGAACCAGCCAATCAACTGCAGATCCAGATAGAACAAAAAGGCATAAGAAAGGTGAATTTGCTTGCTTTCTCTTTCTCTTCTGGAGCTGGGACACTCATATTCTCCTGGCCTTGGACATCAGAACTCCAGGTTCTCTGGCCTTTGAACTATGGGATTGCAGCCGTGGTTTCCTAGGTTCTCAGGCCTTGGGCTTTAGGCCCAGAGTTATACCATCAGCTCTCTTGGTTCTCAGGTCTTTGGACTTGGACTGAGGTAAGTTACCATCTTCTCTAGTTTTACAGTTTACAGATGGTGTATTGTGGGACTTCTTAGCCTCCATAATTGTGTGAACCAATTTCCATTATAAATCCCCTCTCATGTATCTATATCTACACATACCCTATTGGTTCTGTTTCTCTGGAAAAGCCTGACTAATACAACCATCTAGACCAGTAGAGTGCTAGTCAATAGTGAGGAGAATCTGGAATAGATCGTAGAAAAAGGTGATGATAATTACTTTGGCTCTGAGACCAGCTGCTGTGACAGAGAGTACAGTTCGTCCCACTAACCTTCCCCAGGAAGTGACCAGCTAGATTCCTGATAAAGCTGTTTCTAGCATTTATTATTTGAAGAAACTAGAGCCAAGTGGCATACAGTGTAGACTACAGTGGATGCTGTGATGTGCTACCAAGATCTTACTGGGGAATTTGTTCCCCCAGTTGTTGGGAGTGTTGACAGCTGAACACTTTCAATTAAAGAGAGCTTCTTTGTCTAAGCATGCGTTCTGCCAGAGGCAGCCCCCATTTAATAACTGTCTGGGGCCGTAAATGCCCTGCCCTCTACAGAGCTCCCTATGGGATTCTCCGAGTTCTCTGTGTGACTGCATTATAATACTACTCTTTCCTGTGCTGAAATCTACTTCCTTCACTCTCCTATAGGTGTTGATCCCTAAGGCATACCTCATTAAACTTATCCATTCTGCATGCAAATCTCCTTCTCAGAGTTTCAATGAGCCCTAAAAAGTCAATGCAATTTCAGTTGGGTCATTAAAAATTGAATATTCTAATCATGGGAAATAATGAGTTTATGGCACTCTGAACTGGTTACACAACATTTAGAGGATTGTGTCCTATTTGGGGTCTAGTATTTTAAGACAAATTAATAACATGGCTACATCCAAAGGAAAGCAACCAACATGGATAGTGTAAGAAAATATTACGTGAAGTAGAGGTAAAGCAATGGAAGCTTTGGAGAACTGTTTTAATCCCACAAAGACTGCGGTGGGGAGGAAAGAATAGAGATTCCTGTGCTAGAGGAGAGAATAGGAATCAAAAGGTGGATTTTGTAAGGCAGCAGATTTTGGTTTAATGAAGACAGGAATTTTCTAAAGGATGACCTGTCATGTGTCTTAGGAAGAAGTGAGCCAGCTTCTTAATACAGCTAGATGACCATGGGTCAGAGATGTTCCACAGAGAATTTCTGCAATTATTAGCAGACCGGACTCAAGTCTCTTCCAACTCTCAAATCCAATGATTGTAGGTTGTGATAAATTACAGGCTTCTTGAGAGTCTTTCATATGGAGTCTTATGGAATCTGTCCAAGCATAATACAAGACTCAATTGTATCAGTTTTTCTTAAAGAGAAAAAATACCCCCATCACCATTAGTCAGTCTGGACTGCTGCTGCATGAAATAGGATAAATACATGATTTTCCTTTTTCGCTTTCCCCAACTCCAATGAGTCTGCTATTAAATTCCTTTTTTAAGACACAGAGGAGCAACAGATTGTCTTTGTACAGGTTTAATTTTTATTAGTAAACATATTTACAGGTTTTTAGGGATCAGAAGATAATTCATGTCCTTCTAGAATTATTTTTAGCCTGTCTTATCACAGCCTTAGGAATCCAGACTTGCTGTTATTTACTGATAAGAAAGTTGAGCTTTAGTAAGTTTACAGACTTGACCCAGGCCATCAAAGAGACTACATGCCAATGCTGGAAGCTGACATCTTGTATTCTGAATGAAACAGCCTTTGCACATTTCCCATAGTCATCCTGCCTGTCATACCACCCTCACTATATTTTATGGGTTGAACTGTATCTGCCAAAAATATTTGCTGAGGTCCTAATGCCTGGTCTTTGATCCTGTGTTGAAATAGGGACTTTGCAGATGTTATCAAGTTAAGATAAGGTCATATTGGATTAGGGTAGGCCCTTGTGATTAGCCTCCAGAATGATGAGAGAATAAGTTTCTGTTGTTTTAAGCCACCCAGTTTGTGGCACTTTGTTATGGCAACCCTAGGAAACTAATATACCATATCCAAGGCACTGTTCCCAGGCAGGAAGGGATGGAGTAAGAGGAAGGGGTGTCAGGCTCAGATATCATAAGGGACAAAGACAGAAAGTATTGAAGAATAGATGTGTTCTGCTCTTCATTTTCTGGCCAGAAGAGGAACAGAGTACCCAAGGTAGCCTTTGGCAAGCAAGTATCTGCCACCATCAGCCTGGGTATTAGAGCATAACATACTTGTGCACTGGACTGTGTAAGCAGGAGAAGTTGCTCCGTTAGGTACTGTCCATTTTTCTAACAATCAGACTACAAAGTCAGCCAAGTGTCCTGGGCACGTATAGGGAATAAAAGGCAAGAGAAAAATCAGATTTTATGTGAGAGGTTGAAAACACTATGCCAAGTAAATAGGGTCTGGGTGGGCTATGAACTAGACAGACATGATAGGAATAGTTGCTTAGGGTGAAAATAATAACAAGAGTGCCAATAATAATAATAATCTCTTACATTTGTTAGGGCTTTACAGTTGACAAAACACTTCTGCTATGGTTTGAATGCTTGTGTCCCCTCCAAAATTCATGTTGAAACTTAATCTCCAATGCAATAGTATTAGGAGGTGGGACCTTCAGGAAGTGATTAGGCCATGAGGGCTTTGCCCTCATGGGTGGAATTAGTGTCTTATAAAAGGGCTACAGGGATCTACCTGTGCCTTTTGCCCTCTGCCCTTTTACCACACGAGGACACAGTGTTTACCCCTTCAGGAGGACTCAGTAACAAGGTGCCATCTTAAAAGCAGAGACCAGGCTGTCACCAGACACTGAACTTGCCAGCACCTTGATCTTAGATTTCCCAGCCTCCAGAACTGTGAGAAAATAAACTTCCATTATTTATAAATTTCCCAGTCTGTAGTATTTTGTTACAGCAACAAGAGTAAACTAAGGCAGATTTTAATATGTGATTTTTATCTAATCTCCAAATGTTCTAGTAAGGAAGATTGGGCCATGACTGGGTGCGGTGGCTCACGCCTGTAATCCCAGCACTTTGGGAAGCTGAGGCGGGTGGATCACCTGAGGGCAGGAGTTCAAGACCAGTCTGACCAACAAGGTGAAACCCCATCTCTACTAAAAATTAAAAAATTAAAAAAAAAAAAAAAGAAGAAGATCAGGCCTTCAGGTCACCATTTTATTCATGAGGAAACTGAAACTCATAAAGGTTAAACCACTTGCCCAAAGTAACTTGTGTGTGCTAGCACTAGAATGCCAATCTTTGACTCATTTCTGTTCATTTTATTTCCTACAAGGTGGTCAGAACCACCCTAGGTTCAGCCCAGCACCCTCTCTGGGACACATGTATTCTCAGAGGCCTATAGCCACCACTGACTCCTCTCAGTGCCCTGCAGACTATACACAAAGCAGGGAGTCAATGCACAATAATGGAGATAGGGTGATTAATTGAGGTGAGGGTGGGTGGAGCAAGAGGTTCCAGGTCTTGTGCTTGGCGTGATTCTCTGGTTCTGCCTCTGCCAATGTGTGCTGCAGACAGTTAAGCTAATGCTGGCATCACCTGCACTGAGTCTCTGTGTCATGAGGTAGTCATGGAAACTCACTCCCTTCCTAAGGTAATGAGGAGACAATTAGGTAGAAAGGAGGAATCGAGTTAATTGCCTGTCATCCTCTCTCTGCTCTCTGTGTATTGATTCAAATTAAGCTTTTTCAGTTTTCTGGTGTCAGCAGATACCAAGGATCGGAGCACAGGCCTGGGAGCCAGGACCTCCAGGAAACAGCCAGTTCTGCATGAATCACTTGCCCTTCCTGGCTTTTTGTTTAATCCTGACCCAAGCATTCAGGAAAACAAATCTCTTTGCCTGACCTCCCTTGGCTTCTGACCGAAAGTCTCTGAACTGAGTTAATTTTAACCATCTCTGGCTCCACATCCATTCAGCTAGTCATTTCTCTTCTTTTAGAGAAAAAGGGAGGAATTCAAATTAAATTTTACATTTGTGGAAATCCAACGTAGCTCAGAGAGATGTAGTTAAACAAATTCGTGATGGATGTTTTGTGGTGTGTATTGTCCACATGGATGGTAGAAGAGGCAAGACCTAGAGGTCATTTGTGAGTAGGGTCCCCATAGGCTCAGCTGCCACTTGAGCAGAGCAGGAAAAGATCTACCAAGATCACACCTTTTCCTTCCCTGTCCTTTCCCTTCCCTGTCCTTTCCCTAGGGTCTCCTCTCTATAGCAAGATGGAATTATTTGAAATTCCTTGCATGGTCCTTGCTTCTACTTATCTTTAGCTCTTCAGAGGTCTGTTCTGTCTAGAACACCTTTCCCACTTTTTTATTACGTCTCAACCCTGACAATACTTGTCCAAGAAGCCTTCTCAAGATGAAATATGGGGCTTCCAAGTTCACAAATTTCAAGAATTTATGGGTTTCCAAACACCATAAATTCTCTTTTTTATAGACAACAAACAGCTCATCACTGTACACCTAAATTCTACTATGGGCTGGAAGCTTCTGGGGGCAGGAACCATACCTTCTTTATTTTTTGAGATGGTGTTTCGCTGTTGTTGCCCAGGTTGGAGTGCAATGGTGCAACCTTGGCTCACTGCAACTTCTGCCTCCCGGGTTTAAGCGATTCTCCTCTGTCAGCCTCCCGAGTAGCTGGGATCACAGGTGCCCACCACTATGCTAGGCTAATTTTTGTGTTTTTAGCAGAGACGAGGTTTCACCATGTTGGCTAGGCAGGTCTTGAACACCTGACCTCAGGTGATCCACCCTCCTCGGCCTCCCAAAGTGCTGGGATTACAGGCGCGAGCCACTGTGCCCCGCCAGCCATGTCTTCTTTGATGATGTTTCCCAGTACTAAGCACAATGCCTGACACATAGAAGGTGATTGATCAATATTTATTGAATACGTGACTGATTTAGTAAATGAGTAACGGATGGAGTATTAGAGGATTGTGTCCTGGAAGAAGAAAATATTTACATAAGGTCTAGAGTTGAATGTTCGTTATAATCTATGTGGATTTCCATGTTATTTGCATTTTACCCAAACAGTGTGGGCAACTATGAGACTTCTTTGGATCCAGATCTGCCCCAAGAATCCTGCTCTGTTTCATTCAGGCCAACCTCTCTCCTGGGATTTTTGGCCATGCTGGCTCTGAAGGTAGTGAGCTCTGAGACTAAGTGTGTGGTTTCATGTGGGGACTGTAGAGGCAGAAGAGGTAGAATGAGGAGTCTCAGCATGAAGAGGCTGAAGTGCTAGCTTGGATATTTGTTTGGGATTCCTCTAGGAAGTTCTTCCTGGATCAGAAGAAAACTCTGGGAAAAAGATGTTGTCTAGAATTAGGGATAACAGACACTATCTAGAAAAGGGGCGGCTCACAGTTTAATGGTGGAGGTGACAATATAACTTTCACTTTGTATCTGCATGAAGTTTACAGTTTTTATAGGGCCCTCAGGAATGCAGCAAAATAGAAAGAGCACAGAACTAGGATTCAGCACATTTGAGTGCCAGTCCATCATTAACCAGCTAGGGGACAACACTTCTGGGCCTAAGTTCCCTTTTCTGCAAATGAAGGAGAGGGCAACCCAAATATGCTCTAAAAACTGTTCCATGATTCTATAAAAATAGATGAGTTTCCCATGCTACCATTTTAGAAACTGGACTTAGCAGGAAAGTAAATTAATGTCTTGGGTTGGGTTCTTGGGAAAGTTTGGGGTGCAAGTGGATTAGGTAGGATGAGGCTGCCCCAGGGATCTTTGTTCCATCTTTTTCTTCCCCCCTCTTTCTCCCCTCCCCTTTACCTCCCTGGTGGGAGGCAATGTGCTGTAGTGGCAAATTGACTGGACTTGGAAATCAAACAGAGATACATTTTAATCCATGCTCTGCCACTTATTGACTGTGTGCGACCTGGGGCAAATTTCTTAACCTCCCTCTGCTTCAGTTTCCTCATCTATAAAATGGAGTTTATCTTCCTGAAGGCTATCATAAGTGTTGAATATTTGATGTGAAAAAAGGACATAGGAGGTTTGTTATTATTCTTCCATAAATATACTAATACTGATGTTGTTTATGTTTTTTTTTTTTTTTGAGACAGGTCTTACTCTGTTGCCCAGGCTGGAGTGCAGTTGTGCAATCACGGATCACCGTAGCCTTGATCTACTGGGTTCAAGCAATACTCCTGCCTCAGCCTCCTAAGTAACTGGGACCACAGGTGCATGCCACCATGCCCAGCTAACTTTTAATTTTTTTGTAGAGACAGCATCTTGCCATCTTGCCTAGGCTGGTCTCAAACTCCCAGGCTCAAGCAATCCTCCTGCCTTGGCCTCCCAAAGTACTGGGATTACAAGGCATAAACCACTATGCCCAGCTCGTTGTTTATGTTTATGACTTTAGAACTCTGGTTTCGACATGGAATTCTATGATCTTTTACTCCGCCATCTCATCCATTTTCTGTTTATTTTGCATGGAAAAAACCTGGAAATCATCAGTTTTTACTTGTGCAGATTTTAATTGTTTCAAGGCTCAGCTTAGCTCACACCATAAATCTGGATGAGCTGGGTGGCATAAGGTACAAGAACTAATGGGCAGACAGAATTTTCCCACCAAGTTACAACATAAACATTATTATAGGCATTTAAAAAATGCTGGCATTGGCCAGGCATGGTGGCTGACACCTGTAATCCCAGCACTTTGGGAAGCCAAGGCTGGTGGATCACCTGAGATCAGGAGTTCAAGACCAGCCTGGCCAACATGATGAAACCCTGTCTCCACTGAAAATACAAAAAATTAGCTGGGCCTAATGGTGGGCGCCTGTAATCCCAGCTACTCAGGAGGCAATCACTTGAACCCAGAGACAGAAGTTGCAGTGAGCCGAGGTCATGCCATTGCACTCCAGCCTGAGCAATAAGAGCAAAACTCTGTCTAGAAACAGAAAAAAAAATGCTGGCATTAAAAGCATTCATGAGTAGCAGGTAACCAACTCACTGGGAGTGTATGTATTTCCTTATTATATATTTAAGGGCAAGAGGAATAAAGACAATGCAAAGGAGGCCTTGGATTCCTTGTAAAGTCCTAGTGTACTTTAAAGTTTCAATAGCAGGCTGAGCTTGGTGGCTCACACCTGTAATCCCAGCACTTTGGGAGGTCAAGGTGAGAGGATCACTTGAGGTCAGAAATTCAAGACCACTCTACCAAAAATATAAAAAAATTAGCCAGGTTTGGTGGCGCACACCTCTAATCCCAGCTACTTGGGAGTCTGAGGCAGGAGATTCGCTAGAACCCGGGAGGCAGAGGTTGCAGTGAGCCGAGATTGTGCCACTGCACTCCAGCCTGGGTGACAGAGTGAGATTCCATCTCAAAATAAATAAATAAATAAATAAATAAATAAATAAATAAATAAATAAATAAATAAGTTTTAACAGCATCGCAGCAGGTATCTGTCATGGTTACACACTAACAGCTCTTAAAAATAAATTTACTGAAGTTCAGGATACTTCACAAATTATCTATAAATTGTATCTTGATTCTGCAATCAATAAAAATAGCTTCTGTAGGTGAGAAGTTAAATGGTGAGAATTTTCAAGTTCCTTCTAAATGCAGTTTTGAATAACATTTACAAATTATTTCTGCTATACCTTTAATCTCAGTTGTTGGAGGGGTGACGTTTAGGATCTGCACCAGGACTTTACAAAGAGTGTCTATGTGATGGCTTTGGACAGCCACCCTGCCTGTTGCCCTCAGGCAGTCCAGATGAGTTCCTACCACACTTAAAGAGTAAATGGGCAAATACAAAAGCAGGAAGTGAGCTCCTTGAGGGCAGGAGCTGTGTTATTCATTGTTGTATATCTAGAACCTGGGGAAGTGGCTGGCACTTTGCAGATACTACTTAGTGAGTCTCAGGGTCTGAGAGTACAGTAACACGTTGTTTAACTACAGGGATATGTTCTGAGAAATGCCTCATTAGGTGATCTCACTGTTGTGCAAACATCATATAGTGTACTTATACAAACTCAGATCATATGGCCTACTACACAATTTAGGCTATATGGTGTAGTCTATTGCCTCTAGGCTATAAACCCAGACAGCATGTAACTGTACTGAATATTGTGGGCAATTGTAACCCAATGGGGAGTATTGGTATAACTCATGTAGAAAAGATACAGTAAAAATATCATATAAAAGACAAAAAATGGTGCACCTATATAGGACTCTTACCATAAATGGAGCTTGCAGACTGGAAGCTGAGTTCAGCTGTTAAGACTGGGTGAGTCAGTGCATGAATGGTGAGTAGATGGGAAGGCCTGGGATATTGCTATATGCTACTATAGACTTTATCGACACTGTACACTCAGGCTACACTAAATTTATTTAAAAAGTTTTTCTTTCTTCAGTAATAAATTAATCTTGGCTTACTGTCCCTTTTTTACCTTATAAACTTAAAAATTTTTTTGACATTTTTGACTCTTTTGTAATAATACTTAGCTTAAAACACAATCACACTGGATAGCTGGACAAGAATATTTTCTTTCTTTATATACTTACTCTATATATTTTTTCTATTTTTAAAATTATTTTTTGCATTTCAAACTGCTTTTTTAAAAATTAAGACATAATCACACACATTAGTCTAGGCCTAAACAGGGTCAGGATCATCAGTATCACTGTCTCCCACCTCCACACCTTGTCCCATTAGAAGGTCTTCAAGGGCGATAACACACAGGGAGCTGTCATCTCCTATAACAATGCTTTCTTCTGAAATACCTCCTGAAGGACCTGCCTGAGGGTGTTTTATGATTGACTTTTTTAAAAAAATAAGTAGAAGTACACTCTAAAATAATGGTGAAAAGTTTAGTATAGTAAATACATAAACCAGTAACATAGTCATTTATTATCATTATTAAGTATTATGTACTGTACACAATTGTATACTTTTACATGATTGGCAGCATCATTTTGTTTACAACAGCATCACCACAAACATATAAATAATGCGTTGAGCTATGATGTTGCAACAGCTAGGACATCATCAAGCAATAGAAATTCTTCAGCTCCATTATTATCTTATGAGACCACCGTTGTATATGTGGTCCACTGTTGCCCAAAATGTCATGATGTAGTCCACTATACTGGGTCCCTGTTAAGCAGAAATGGAGATGCCCTGGGTAGGAACATTTGGTAGTGTTGTGAAAAGCATACCTAAGGCATGTTCTGAACCATAAGGTTCAACAGTGAAACTACAATGGGATGTGTCATTCCGTCTTCAGATAATATCCCCATCTTGAATAATTCTGGAAGTTGAGACTCTGAGATTTCCTCTAGAGAGTAAAGGAATGGAATCAAAATGCCTTCTTAGCTAAAGTTAAAATACAAGGGTAGGAAAGCGTGAAATGAAGCCCCTCTCCCAATGTGGGACAGTGTTTCTCTTGCGGTGAGAAATTCACCTCACCAAATGTAGCCCATCAGATTCTACAGAGAGGTAGAAGCACTGGCCTTGCCATTCATATTTCCAGATACAGTGAAGGAAAGAAATGACCAAGAGGAATGAGCCTGTGAAAGTACAAGGTTAGCCTGACAGTTAATTAGAGGTTTGAAGGAAGACAGACTGGCTGTTCTAGAAGGTGGTTTACTGGCTGATTTCAAGGACCCCTGCAAGTTGAGAATGATGAGATCTGTTCATTTTTCCTTCAGTGTAATGAGTCATGCCTCCGATGACAATTTTGTGTGAGTCATGTTTTATCAGCTTCTTTCTGAATGATTGCTTATCACTCAGGAGCTCCCCAATCATTTGAAGATTGTCAGAATGAAGTCAGATTTTAGCTGGGGAGGTAGAATGTTCTGTTTTGGAGGACACATTTGGTTATACCTGACAAGCAGGGACGTCCTGGCTCTAGGAATCTTCTTCCTACTGCATGCCGGATGACACTGCACAGTCTTTCTGAGTGGGCCGACAGCCTGGCAGCTAGAAATGGGAACAAGGAGTATTCCCTCCTCTCTTCCCTCAGCAAGACAGGATCTTGAGGAAGGCTTTCCGGAACTCGATATTGAAGGTGGTATAGATCACGGGGTTGAGGGCGCTATTCACATAGCCCAGCCATGTCGTGGCACTGTAAAGCTCTGGGGACACGTGGCATGTCTGGCAGTGGGTATTGAGAACATGTGTCAAGAAGAAAGGCAGCCAGCAGACAATGAAGGCCCCTAAGTTGCCAAAGAAGAGAGAAACTGGGTAAGGGATTTGCTTACTCCTTTTGTTATAACATGAGAATGACTCACGGTTGTCTACTTTATGCCAGCCACCAAGCTGGAAGTTTTGCATACCCACTTACTTTTTTTATAACAACCCTAGGCTGGGTGTGGTGGCTCACTCTTGTAATCCCAGCACTTTGGGAGGCAGAGGCGGGTGGATCACCTGAGGTCAGGAGTACAAGACCAGTCTGGGAAACCCTGTCTCTACTAAAAATACAAAAATTAGCTGGGCGTGGTGGTGCATGCCTGTAATCCCAGCTACTTGGGAGGCTGAGGTAGGAGAATCACTGGAACCCAGGAGGCAGAGGTTGCAGTGAGCCAAGATCGTGCCATTGCACTCCAGCCTGGGTGACAGAGTAAGACTCTGTCTCAAATAAATAAATAAATAAATTTCATATTTTATGACTCTAAAAATTACCCCTGATTCTGGTGGGATGTGGTGGCTCACGTCTATAATGCCACTGCTTTGGGAGGCTGAGATGGGAGGATTGCTTGACGCCATGAGTTTGAGACCAGCCTGGGCAACGTAATGAGACCCTGTCACTACAAAAAACAAATAAAAATTAAAAAATTAGCTGGTCATGGAGGCATATGCTTGTAGTTCTAGCTACTCGGTGGGCTCGGTCAGGAGGATTACTTGAGCCCAGGAGTTCAAGGCTGCAGTGAGCTATGACTGTGCCACCGTACTCCAGCCTAGGCAACAGAGTCAGACCATGTCTCAAAAAAACAAAAACCAAAAAACCTTGATTGTATGCATTATGGAAAGCTTGGTAAATCAGATAAGTAGGAAAAAAGGAATAAACACCCACCACTCAAAGACAATTACTTTGGATATCTTGGTGAATTTCTTTCTAGTCTTTTTTACTCTGTATTTAAAATAATCTAGATTTTATCATACCATATCACAGTAGTGTTTTGCATCCCTATTTTTATCACTTAATATTTTAAAATAACTAAGCATTTATTAAATATCAAATATGTACCAGTTTTATTGAATCATTATCTTATTTATTGTTTGATTTATGTGTTCTAGCTCCGTATAATGGACAGCAAAACACAGCTCAGTTAAGTGGCTTGTTCAGCTTCATAAATTTTAGCCTAGGTCTTTTGAATTTCCACCAGAGTTAGCATTTATACACAAATACCTTTCAATTATATTGTGAACATTTGATAAATATTACTGTCATCAAATTTTTAATTTCTGTCAAATGTGGCTACCTTAGCATCTTCCACCAGCTCCACTTAACACAACCTAACCCAACCCAACCCAACTCGAGTCAGCCCAAACTTACCAAGCACAATGGCTACCATCTGGGTTGCCTTCTTCTCCCGAAGTGGCACCCCCCGAGGTTGCAGGGGCCCCAGCTTCAGAGATGTTGATAATCTGCCATTGCTGAGTTTTCGAACCTCTAAGCTGAGCTTGGGTGCTATGGTGGGACTCAGGGAGTTCCGAGTCCTCTCCTCTCTTTTCAACTCTCTTCCTCTTTCTTGGAAGCCTGGTCCACCCAAGGCAGTGTCTTGGCAGATGCTGTAGTAACGCTTCAGCTCCAGATGTGCCCGGTCAGGAGAGAGGGTCTGCAGGTGCAACAAGAGGGAATCCTGACATTTCTGGGGGTATTGTTTATCTTCTGAATGTTCATGAAAGGTCCAGAGAATTCAAAGAAGGAAGTGGGGGAGCATAGTTGTGGGAAACCTACAAAGGGGACACCTGAGAGAGTGGTGGGACCATGAGAAGATAAGGGAAATAAAATTTGCTTTAGACTTTAGAACTAAAAAACATCCACCATATCATCAGAGTGAACAGGCAACCTACAGAATGGGAGAAAATTTTTGCAATCTGTCCATCTGACAAAGGTCTAATATCCAGAATCTACAAGAAACAAACAAATTTGCAAGAAAATAAACAACCTCATTAAAAAGTGGGCAAAGGATATGAACAGACACTTCTCAAAAGAAGACATTTATGCAACCAATAAACATATGAAAAAAAGCTCATCATCACTGGTCATTAGATAAATGCAAATCAAAACCACAATGAGATACCATCTCACACCAGTTAGAATGGTGATCATTAAAGAGTCTGGAAAACAACATGGTGAGGATGAGGATAAATAGGCATGCTTTTACACTGTTGGTGGGAGTGTAAATTAGTTCAACCATTGTGGAAGACAGTGTGGCAATTCCTCACGGATCTAGAACCAGGAATAGCGTTTGACCCAGCAATCCCATTACTGGGTAAATACCCAAAGAATTATAAATCATTCTACTGTAAAGACACATGCACACGTATGTTTATTGCAGCACTATTTACAGTAGCAAAGACTTGGAACCAACCCAAATGCCCATCAATGATAGACTGGATAAAGAAAATGTGGCACATATATACCATAGAATACTATGCAGCCATAAAAAAGAATGAGTTCATGTCCTTTGCAGGAACATGGATGAAGCTGGAAACCATCATCCTCAGCAAATTAACACAGGAACAGAAAAGTAACCACCACATGTTCTCACTCATAAGTGGGAACTGAACAATGAGAACACATGGACACAGGGAGGGGAACATCACACACTGGGGCCTGTCAGGGGATGGGGGGCAAGGGGAGGGAGAGCATTAGGACAAATACCTAATGCATGCAGAGCTTAAAACCTAGATGATAGGTTGATAGATTCAGCAAACCACAATGGCGCATGTATACCTATGAACAAACCTGCACGTTCAGCACACGTACCCCAGAACTTAAAGTTAAAAAAAAAAGCAGCACCCACCACATATAGAACATTTGATAATCACAACAGCCCCTTGAGCAGGGTAGCACAGAATTGTAGTCTGGCCTTTTTGAGTTAGAATGACCTGGTGATACAGAGAAACACATTAAGTGACACTGCTATGACATAAGCCCCAAAATGTGGAGTGTGGGAAACTCCACAAGACAAATGACTCAGTTTCTTCAACAAATAAAGTTTAAACTTCCATTACAACAACAGCGACAATACTTAACAGTTGCAAAATATGTGCCTTATTTAAATTTTGATTCAAACGAACCAACTGTAAAATAATTAACAAGATAATTGGGGAAATTTGAACATCGATTTGGACATTTAGTGATATTAGAAAACTATTATTAATTTTCTAATGTAATGTGGTCTTATGGTTATGTGTCCTATAAAACAGTCTGTATTTTTTTTTTTTTTTTTTTGAGATGGACTTTCCCTCTTGTTGCCCAGGCTGGAGTGCAGTGGCACGATCTCGGCTCACCGCAACCTCCGCCTCCTGGGTTCAAGAGATTCTCCTGCCTCAGCCTCCCAGGTAGCTGGGATTACAGGCATGTGCCACTGCACCTGGCTAATTTTGTATTTTTAGTAGAGATAGGTTTCTCTATGTTGGTCAGGCTGGTTGCAAACTCCTGACCTCAGGTGATCTGCCCACCTTGGCCTCCCAAAGTGCTGGGATTACAGGTGTGAGCCACTGCACCCGGCCAATGGTCTGAATTCTTTAGAGGATCTTGCAGAAATATTTTGGGTTGAAATAACATGGTGTTTAGGATTTGCTTCATAGCAATCCAGTGGGGATGTGTGAACACAGGTGGGATTGTAGATGAAATAAGATTGGCCACGAGTTGATCACTACTGAGGCTGCCTGATGGCTACTGGGGGTTTGTTATATTTGTCTTTCTACTTTTCTATTTTTGAAAACTTCCATTACAGAAAGTTAAAAAAAGAAAACCCAGGATTTTCTTCTCAGCTTCCTTACTTAGTAGATGTATCTTTAGGCAAGTTAATTTAATATCTCTGAGCTTCATTTGTAAAACAGAAAAGAAATAGGGAAAAATGGGTTTGGGATGAGTAGCCTCCGAGAATGCAAAACTGAAGTATGTTAATTTTTCTGGTATGGACGGGGAGATGTGTGTGTGCCCAACTTGAACTTCTTTTCATGTTTGAAGAATCAAACCCTTGTGTCGGTCTCGAACAGGAGGCAGAACTCAACTCCTCAACTCCCCTTACTGATGCCATAAAAGCCAGATATTCACTTCACACCTCCATCCCCATGCAGCTAGAACTCAGGCACATGCACCAAGCCCAGTCAACTGCAGATTCACTCCTGAGACTTTGAACTGGAACTTGTAAAGCAGGGAGACTTCAGAACTCCTCTAGTAGTGGTGACATTCAATGTCCAGTGTCCTAGGTCTTCTAACCAGATAATTTCTTAGGCATGAAAAGCATCTTTCTGAAGCTCTTCTTCAGCCTTCTCATTGAGCCTGTGAGCCACCTGATAGCTCTCTAGTAAATTTGTTTTCTACATAAGTTAGTCAGTGTCAGCAACCAAAACCCCTCACTTTGGTTTCCTTAGTTCAAGGAAGCAGTTTTCTAGATACACAGAGCTGGCACATTGTACATACTCAGAATGAATGAATGAATACAAGGTGTCTTCAAGATGATTTAGTGTTATTTATTTATTTATTTATTTGTTATTTTTAGTAGAGATGAGTTCTTGCTATGTTGGCCAGGCTGGTCTCGAATTCCTGGGCTCAAGTGATCTTCCTGGCTTGGCCTTCAAAATTGTTGGGATTACAGGTGTGAGCCACCATACCCAGCCAATTTAGGTTTTAAAATTTTTATTTATTTATTTATTTACTGAGACAAAGTCTCACATGTCACCCAGGCTGCAGTGCAGTGGCATGATCTCGGCTCATTGCAACCTCTGCCTCCCGGCTTCAAGTGATTTTCCTGCCTCAGCCTCCTTAGTACCCATTATATCTAGGAGTTTTAGTAAACTCCCTGATACAGGAGAGAGTTGGGGTTTGTCAGTGACACTGAACAGGATGAACTGCCTTCACTAACTCTATAGCGTACCTGTGATTTATTCATTTTTAATTTCTTTATTTACATAAAGTTCAGGCTGGGCATAGGCTCACACCTGTAATCCCAGCACTTTGGGAGGCCAGTGTGGGTAGATCATCTGAGGTCAGGAGTTCAAGTCCCAGCCTGACCAACACGGTGAAACCCTGTCTTTACTAAAAATACAAAAATTAGCTGGGCGGTGGGATTACAGGTACCCACCACCACACCTGGCTAATTTTTGTATTTTTAGTAGAGATGGGGTTTCACTATTTTGGCCAGGCTGGTCTTGAACTCCTGACCCCAAGTGATCCACCCGCCTCAGCCTCCAAAAGTGTTTGGATTACAAGCATGAGCCACCATGCCTGACCTAGAGTTTTTTTAAAAAAATTGTACTCCACAGAGGTATTCTTAGGAATTCTAGAATAATATACATTTTTTCTTGAAGATTTTAAAAATTCATATATAATATTTTTACATATTTATGGGGTAAATGCAATATTTTGATACATGCATACAATGTGTAATGATCAAATCAGGCTAGTCATTGCTTCAAACAATTATCATTTCTTTGTGTTGGGAGCATTTCAAATCTTTTCTTCTAGGTGTTCTGAAATATACAAAAACTGCTGTTAAGTATAGTCACCCTACTGTGCTATTAGACACTAGAACTTGTTCCTTCTATTTAATTGTATGTTTGTACCCATGAATCCACCTCCCTTCCTTGCCCCTTCCTCCATCTCTTTCCTAGCCTCTGGTAACCATGAATCTACTCTCTATTTTCATTATAACCACTTTTTTTAGCTCCCATAGGTGATTGAGAACATGTGATATTTATCTTTCTATGTCTGGCTTATTTCACTTAACATTACCTCAAGTCAAGAGAATATGTATTTAAAATTTTTTGGTTTTATTTTGATGGCATTTTCTAATAATTAAAATAAGCATATCTCATTTTATCTGAATGCCTATTTACAATCGAGATTATGGTGGGTTTTGTTTTTGGTGTTGTTTTGTTTTTTGTTTTTGTTTTGTTTTTTTTTTTTGTTTTTGAGATGGAGTCTCCCTCTGTCGCCCAGGCTGGAGTGTAGTGGTGCAATCTCAGCTCACTGCGACCTCTGCTTCCCGGGTTCGAGTGATTCTTGTGCCTCAGCCTCCTGAGTAGCTGGGATCATAGGTGCATGCCACTATGCCCGGCTAATTTTTGTATTTTTTTAAGTAGAGTCGGGGTTTCACCATGTTGGTCAGGCTGGTCTCAAACTCCTGACCTTGTGATGTGCCTGCCTCGGCCTCCCAAAGTGCTGGGATTACAGGCATGAGTCACCATGCCCGGCCCCAAGATTATGTTTATAATTAAACTGGCACCTACTGATCTTCTTAAAGTGACAATATTTGACTTCTAACGCATTATTTCTAAAACTAGGGGATGGGAAACAAATTCTTGGGATTGCCTAAGAAATCTCATATTTAGCTGGGTGTAGTGGATGAGATGAGAGGATTACTTGAGCCCAAGAGTTCAAGGCTGCAGTGAGCTGTGATCACACCACTGCACTCCAGCCTGGGGAACAGAGTGAGACTCTGTCTCATAAAACAAAAAAAAAACAAAAAAAACCTCAGATTTGAAAACATTGATCTAGTATACCCTGTTTCCATTTTACAGATATGGAAATTCCGTCCTATAGTAGGAAAATGATTCTTCCAAGATTACATATTGGTGAGTGTATTTTTCAGCTCTGTGCAAAACCTGTTCACTACTTCCATGACTGACATGAGGAAACACTGGATTCCTCTGGGTCTGGCTGGCAGAGCCCTCCACTCCCAGATGGCAGGACAGAACCTAATTCTCCACACTCTTGGAAATGCCAGCCTGTTGGCTGTCCCATCTCTCGTTTGTATCCAATATTTTTCCTCCTTTTGGCCTTGAAGCCTCCTCAGACCTTGTATCAGCCATAGGCAACTTTGAGCTGCATAGCTATTATCATTTAAAATGATTATCTCCAATTACCATACCAGGCCTGTGTAAAAAGTCATGAACTATACCGAGATTGAACAAAGCTCAGACCTTAATTATTACAAATTTTTGAAGTTTTATTTCTAATGTGGAATTCAGAGAGAGGAATACTGTTCTTATATCTAACACCTCCAGATTCAATTCTGCACTCTGCTAGCTGGGTGAGGCAGGCCTGGCTTGAATTGCAAGAACAAGACTAATGGTGACCATGAAATTGTCTTCGTTTTTCCCACATTCAGTAGTAAATATCGCACTTGGAATTTTCCTTTCTCTGCCTGGTTTTTGCTCTGCCCATGTGTGTTCCCTTGACGTCTGTTTCCTCTAAGGCAGGTGGCCTTGGATGGCATTGTCACACTGTGTGCAAGAGTCATTTGCTCCAGTCACTAAGGTCAAGCCCAATAGTCATATGCTTTCTGAATTATCATCTGATGAATTCTATTCTGCAGCTTAAATTAGGAGGCATTTCAGATCTTGTCTTATAGATATATGTGTGGGAATCAGGGCAAGATTTCATTCTGGGGTGAGAGTAGAATCAAGATAAGCCAGTATTGTGGCAAAAGGTCTCTTATTCTTTCTCTATGATCAAAGACATGGCCCACTTACCATTTTTCCTGTGGCATCTGATGGAAATCGGGCCCTTACTAAAAACTGCCGAATGGGGTGCAGCTGCAGACAAGAAGACTAGGGGTGGGGGGTTGAAGGAGGAACAGTCAGTTGTGGGTCTAGCCATGTCATAGGTAGCCATGTGACATAATAATATTTTGAATGCAATACTTTCATATCCTCAGCCTTGGGTCTTGATCTTCTCTTTCATGGGGATTAATAGTCTTGTTTCACTCAAGCCTTGGGACTTCAGCTTAAGAGTCTGGCCTTCATTCATACTTTTGACATCATTAAAGACCTCAAGAGGTCATCAAAGACAATCTAGGTCATCAGGCCGGGCGCTTACGCCTGTAATCCTGGCACTTGGGGAGGTTGAGGTGGGCAGATCATTTGAGGCCAGGTGTTAGAGACCAGTCTAGCCAACATGGCAAAACCCTGTCTCTACTAAAAATACAAAAATTAGCCAGATGTGTTGGTGGGCACCTGTAATCCCAACTACTCAGGAGACAGAGGCACAAGAATGTCTTGAACCCAGTAGGCACAGGCTGCAGTGAGCTGACATCATGCCACTGCACTTTAGTCGGGGTGACAGAGCGAGACTCTGTCTCAAAAAAAAAAAAAAAGATTATCTAGGTCATCAAAGATTAATCTAGACACCCAAATTGGATCTGCCTTCAAGATCAAACTCAATTCTTACTCTGTCTATGGAGCCCTTTCCTGAGTGTATTAGTTTGTTTTCATGCTGCTAATAAAGACATATCTGAGACTGGGTAGTTTATAAAGAAAAAGAAGTTTAATGGATTCACAGTTCCATGTGGCTGGGGAGGCCTCACAATCACGGCGGAAGGTGAAAGGCATGTCTTACATGGCAGCAGACAAGAGAAAATTTGTGCAGGGAAATTCCTCCTCATAAAACCATCAGATCTCGTGAGACTTATTCACTATTATGAGAACAGTAGGGGAAAGACTCACCCCCATCATTCAATTACCTCCCACTGGGTCCCTCCCATGACACGTGAGAATTGTGGGAGCTACAATTTGAGATGAGATTTGGGTGGGGACATAGCCAAACCATATACTAAGCATATTGGTTTTTCTCTTCTATAGCCTCCAGAGCACTTCATAATTGAGTGCTCAATTGTCTTCACCTCACATTTGGCAAACATCCTATTCAGCTCTGGGCTCTTCATTCACTTTGAGTGGAGGGGTGCTTTATTTGCTTGTCTAGATTCTAAGCTCCATGAAGGCAGAGGCTGTTTAATGTTACCACTGTCCCTTCCCTAGTAGATTTCAAGTGATCGGTATATATCCATTCATGCTTCAAGTACATCGTGGGAAAGCTACTAAGTGCCAGGCAATGGGGTAAGGAGAAATTAAAGCCCTAGAAATTGGAAGATCATCGCAGAGGCAATGATATTTCTTTTCACAGCCTAGAAAGAGCCAGTAAAATGCTTTATCAGCACCGTATCCCACCAGCTTGTCAGTTCCTTGACACAGGGACAGATCCAGTAAGGAAAAAAGGTTTTGATGGACCCCAATGATCCTTGGGATGAGTGTTTTAGACAAAAAGTCAGTTCTGGGAACCCACCAGCAGTGCAAGGTACACCTGCTGCACTTAAACTTCAAAACCTGTGGGACATCTGAATTGCTGCCCATTTGGGGAAAATGAAAGACTTTGAAGGGAAGCAGAACAAGCCCAGGAGCTATCCAATCACTTTGCCAGGTAAGGTAGGCTCTAGAGACAACTATCAATGTTTTCTTGAGATTGGATTTCCTACCTTCAAAGCACAGCCAATATTAGCAGATTCCAAAGTGGGTGTCAGATTTGTGTCTCCAATGTAGCTAAACGGCAAAATCGTGCACTGCTGGACACAGGCTGGGAAGTCAGGAGATTGTGTGTTGTCTTCCCTCTACCCCCTCCAGGGTGCTTACTTGTTGAGGGAAGCCAGGCCTGACACTGTTGCACTGACTATTCTGTCGAGTGAGGATCCTTTTCCGTCTCCTTTGTTTTAACACCACATAGATTCTGGCATAGACAAGGACGGTCACTCCAAAGGGCAAGTAGAAGGACACCACTGAAGAGTAGATGACAAAATCAGGGTTGGAGATGGAGCAGACAGTGGGGTCCCCTGTGGATGAGAAGGGGGAAGGTAAAGCAGTCAGCAAGTATCAGAACTCAGTAGGGAGGGTAAAACATGGCCCCATGTCACGCATGGTGCCCGCACCTTCTGCTGCACAGCAGGTGGGGAGGATGCAGTCTCAGATACGTATACTGTCAGGTCAGTGAGGGTAGAAGGTCTAATTCATCTTTGAGTTTCTCATAGTTTACTTAAAAAGAAAATTTACCAACAATCATGTTCCGGACACTGGGGCTACAAAGATGAATGAGACACCATGTCTGCTCTCAAGGGAGCAAACAGTCTAGATAGATGATCCCTTTCATAGGATGTCACAAGTGTCACACAGAGACATGCAGCCTGGGTGGCTGGGGAGAGCATTACAGGGCAACAGGGCAGAGGCTCCCAGGAGGGATGCAGCCCCCAGAAAAGAGCCTGCTGGTGTGGAGGCATTCGAGAATTGTTGGAATGCAATGAAAGGAAGAATCCTTATTTGCTGAGAATGCCAGTTCTCCAATATTGAATATGGGATGGAGGGCAGGTGGTAGCTGAATACAAGACAGAGATTTGATTTTTCAGGGAATCCCATCACTTGTTAGAGATGGGATGGGGAAAAGGCAGGTAATGATATTGTGACATGGAGAATGTGCATTTAGAAGGGTCTTTGTCCCTGCTTTATGTCCTGAAATGTTCCTGCTGTTTCTCCTTGAGAGGTCCCTGTAGCTTTGCCTTCTTCATAGCAGATACTGAGATTCCTCCAAGGCCCAAGATGGGCCTGAAACGTGCCCCATCTTGAAAAAGAAAAGCAAAGCAAACTAATATCTGCCAAACGATGAGCCAAGAGCTTTGTACACCTTATCGTACCTAATAATTATGGCAATATTATATGAGGCAGTGCCATTACCGTCTCTCTTCTCAGATGAGCAGACTAAAACTCAGAGAGGTTCAATAAGTAGCCCGAGGTTGCACTTGAAAAATATGTTCCTGCAGCCAGTTTTATGCCCAAGCCAATGTTCTTTCTGTAGTTTCAACTCCCCATCCCCCTTTACTATTGTGACATGGAACATCTGTGCTTCATCCAGCACTGTCAGCAACAATTGTTGGTACACCCAGCCAGTCTTCATAATGGGTTGGGGATTCTCCAACCCCAAAGTTGGCCTTGGAAGATGAAGCCTTAGGTGTGGGCTGGTGGGGAGAGGGCAGTGGCCATGTAGGCTTCTTATTCTGCTTCTTGGTTTTCTGAGGTAGGTGGAAGTCAGAGAACCCTAAGTGTGAGATTCAGGCCTGCTATTTATTAACTGTGTGATCTTGGACACGTTTCTTTTATTTATCTATCTATTTATTTATTTATTTATTTAGATGGAATTTCGCTCTTGTTGCCCAGGCTGGAATGCAGTGGC
>NW_012115044.1:1135194-1144026 GCF_000951035.1 Colobus angolensis palliatus
CTCGGGAGGCTGAGGCAGGAGAATGGCGTGAACCCGGGATGCAGTGAGCCGAGATTGCACCACTGCACTCCAGCCTGGGTGATAGAGTGAGATTCTGTCTCAAAAAAAAAAAAAAAAAATTAGCTACACATGATGGCACGCACGCACCTGTAGTCCCAGCACTAGAGCCCAGGAGATCCAGGCTGCAGTGAGCCGTGACCACACCACTGCACCCTAGCTTGTGTGACAGAGTGAGATACTGTCTCAAAAAAAAAAAGAAGTTTTAGAGGCAGGCTTTCTCTATACTGCCCAAGCTAGGCTCAAGAAATCATCTTGCCTCAGCCTTCTGAGTACCTGGGACTGCAGACATGTGCCACCATGCATGGCTCATGTTTGGCTTTTCAAATTATTCTCGAGTGTTATAAAAATTTGAGTTGTTCTTTTAAAATATAGTATAAACTCATCTACTAAATCAGCAAAATGAAATATCTTGGCTGCTTCTTTATTTCACTTATTACATTTTTATGTATTTACTTATATTTTTATTATATTTACTTATTATTATTATTATTTTTAGACAGAGTCTTGCTCTGTTGGCAGGCTGGAGTACAGCGGCGGGATCTCCGGTCACTGCAACCTCCGCCTCCTGGGTTCAAGCAATTCTCATGCCTCAGCCTCCCGAGTAGCTGGGACTACAGGTGTGTGCCACCAGGTCCCGCTAATTTTTCTATTTTTAGTAGAGATGGGGTTTTGTCATGTTGGCCAGGCTGGTCTCGAGCTCTTGACCTTAAGTGATCCACTCGCCTCACCCTCCTAAAGTGCTGGGATTACAGGCATGAGCCACTGTACCTAGTCTACTTCTTTATTTTAAAATGTGGGGGAAAAAAACCATTTTTTTTTTCCAAAAGATTTGGGTCTTGCTATGTCTCCCAGGCTGGAGTGCAGTGGTATAGTCATAGCTCACTGCAGCCTCAAACTCTGGGGCTCAAGCAATCCTTCTGTCTCAGCCTCTTGAGTAGCTGGGACCACAGGTGGCACTATGCCTAGATAACTTTTACATTTTTTGTAGAGATGGGGTCTTGCTATGTTGCCCAGGCTGGTCTCAAGCTCCTGAGCTGAAGTGGTCCTCTAAGCTCGGCCTCTCAAAGTGTTGGCATTTCAGGTGTGAGCCATTTCGCCTAGCTGACATGGTGACGTAAACAACAGAAATTTATTTCCTCACAGTTTTGGAAGCTGGAAGTCTGAGATCAAGGTGTCAGAAGGATTGGCTTCTCTTGGAGCCTTTCCCTTTCGCTAAAGACAGATGTCCTCTCCCTGTGTCCCTGTGTCCTTATAAGCTCTTCCCTCTTTGTGTCTATGTCTTAATTACTGTTTTTTTTTTTTTTTTTTGGACACAGGGTCTCACTCTCACAGCAAAGCTGGAGTGTAGTGGTGTGATCATGGCTCACTACAGCCTTGCACTCCTGGGCTCAAGCTATCCTTCTGCCTCAGCCTCCCAAGTAGCTGGGATTACAGGCATGTGCCAACTGGAATGTGGGGTTAATTTTTTGAGACTGAGTGGCGCTCTTGTTGCCCAGGCTGGAGTGCAAGGGCACAATCTCTGCTCACCACAACCTCTGCCTCCTGGGTTCAAGCTATTCTCCTGCCTCAGCCTCTGGAGTAGCTGGGATTACAGGCACCTGCCGCCACATCTGGCTAATTTTGTATTTTTTAGTAGAGACAGGACTTCTCCATGTTGGTCAGGCTAGTCTCCAACTCCTGAGCTCAGGCAATTCACCCGCCTCAGCCTCCCAAAGTGCCGAGATTACAGGCGTGAGCCACCACACCCAACCCCTTTTTCTTTTTTTTTTTCATGTTGACTATAGTCTCCCACAGGGCGGGCAGTATTTTATAGAGGATATACCTTTGTTCCTTATAGGTAAGGGTCATTTTTTACGTGACTTTTTACTCCCTTCAATATCAAGATCAGACATCAGACACGGGGGCTGGGCACACTGGCTCATGCCTGTAATCCCAACACTTTGGGAGGACTAAGCGGATGGCTTGAGTCTTTTTTTTTTGAGACAGAGTCTAGCTGTGGCCCAGGTTGGAGTGCGGTGGTGCAATCTCGGCTCACTGCAACCTCTGCCTCCCAGGTTCAAGCTACTGTCCTGCCTGAGACTCCCAAGTAACTGGAATTACAGGTGTGTACCATCATGCCCAGCTAATTTTTGTATTTCAGTAGAGATGGGGTTTCACCATGTTGGCCAGGCTGGTCTCGAACTCCTGACCTCAAATGATCCATCCACCTCGGCCTCCCAAAGTGCTAGGATTATAGGTGTGAGCCCCCGTGCCTGGCTGAATTCAATATATCTTCGAAAACTCGAGAAGAAAGCAAATCGAGTCCTTAGTGGCAAAAATAAAGGCAAAAAAAGTTTGCATTCTTTCAAGTCGTAGCCAGATTAATGGAAATAAATAGTACTGGTTTTCATAGCAGGACCTTCCGAGTAAGCCAATTCTCCTCAATAGGTCTGAATTATTCTCGAATTAAAATAATCATCCATGAGGTCTACATTTCATGACTTAGTCCATCCATGGATACAACCCAATTCCTACCACAATATGAATCAGTTTAAACACGATTGAATGTCACCATGCAGGATTTATCATATTTGTGACAGGAAAAACATTCGGTTTGGCAGGAAACAAACGATATTACAAGGCCCAAAGGTGAGTAATTGGCCCTAATGACTTGGAAATAAATTTGAATTCGCATTGGGTAGGCTGTATAAATATCTACTGTATAACTGAATGCCTGGTGCTTTCAGGGGACAAGCGGGGTAGGAGTGGGGGTGAGGGGAGGGGAGAGCATTGTTGTAGGCCTCTCCCATGCAGCTGGTGCCATTCCTACTTTCTTCTCCTCCCCAAGTTGAATGACAGTAGGTTAAAGGAACTGTTGAAGCACAGACAATGAGCAAAGAAAGTGGCAATTCACAGCCTATTAACCTTGGATTTTGGAAGTTGTGCCACCCCCCTGATTCTCCACTACAGCTGGCTTTAAAATCACAGCTTTTAAGGATTCGCCTCCAGGTCTATAGTGGGAGTTACACTTTTGGTTAAGACTGACCAAGAATTGAAAGAATTTCCTGGGAGTCCTGGAAAGATAACGCAGGTGGAGAAAGTCTTCCTGGTGGATCAGAGATCAGATGCAGGGGCCGGGTGTGGTGGCTCATGTCTATAATCTCACCACTTTGGATCAGAGTCCGAATGCATGGCAGGGATGGCACTTGGTACCTGTAATTTTGTGCCTTTGCTTCCAAGTGTTCAGAGAAATGGGTATGAAGACAGCAGCCTTATTTCAGAGGACATTGATTGATTCAGTAATTCTGAAAATATTTATTGAGGGCTTGTTCTGCCCTTCATTGGATGCACAGTCAAGAATGGAACAAAGAGGCCGGGCGCAGTGGTTCACGCCTGTAATCCCAGCACTTTGGGAGGCCGAGGGAGGTGAAACACCTGAGGTCAGGAGTTCAAGACCAGCCTGGCCAACCTGGTGAAACCGTTTCTACTAAAAGTACAAAAGTTAGCCGGGCGTGGTAGTGCGCACCTGTAATCCCAGCTACTCAGGAGGCTGAGGCAGGAGAATCCCTTCAACCCGGGAGGTGGAAGTTGCAGTGAGCCGAGATTACGCCACTGCACTCAAGCCTGGATGATGGAGCGAGACTCTGTCTCAGAAAAGAAAAGAAAAAAAAAAAAGAGAGAAAGAAAATGGCTCATAGGCTCTGCGTAGTTCACCAAATTGGCATCTCCTGGTATTCAGGGGTGATGGAGTTGGCAAGAGGGATGGGGTGGCAGCGCATGGTCTTTCAGAATCTCTAGGGAGCCATGTTGGTGGTGATCCATCCCTTCTCTGAAGTCAGCTTTTCTGTTGTCAGCGTCTGACAATAGACTATTCTACTATTCTTTTAACGTTTTGTGCAACTAAGCTCCCCTTCCCCCAGCCTAGCTCCAGTGCTCTGAAAACTAGGTGAGATGTTCTATTGATGAATTCAAATAAATGGCACTCCTTCATTTCCTTCTTTTAAAGGTGGTTTTAAATCCTGCCTATCATGAGGAGGCATTTCACATGTTTCACGTGTGAGAAGAGGCCAGCAGGGTGGCACTGCCCATCTTGTTGCCATCTTTGGTGTCCTGGATATTCCCTGTTGGTCCCTCCACCTAACTTTCTACCTTTTCCTACCCATTCTGGGTTCTGGGAGGCTGACCTCTAAATTTTATGTATGAGCTATCTCTTTTAAAAAGTCAGGGTCAGAAGGGGGTATGATATGCTTCTATTTGTGTAAAAATGAATACACATACACATAAATAAACATATATGTGTATGGACATGCACACTGTTGCAAGCATTATCTTGCATGAATATTGTTTGTTTCTAGGGAGGGAGATGGCAGAATTTAGTAATCTGGGGTGGAAGGGAGACCTACATGTAAGTATATATGTATCCCATGACACCTTATGAATGTTTTATGTGCAAACATTTATTTCTCCATTAAAAATATTGAAAGAACCAACATTGCACAAGTATACATATGTAACAAACCTGCACGTTATGCACATGTACCCTAGAACTTAAAGTATAATAAAAAGAAAAAAAAAAATATTGAAAGAGAGAGTTGAGAGGGCAGATAGCTATTTCAGGGTCCCTAGTCAACGAAGGCTCTCACATATAATCACAGAACCTGCATTATCATCCCTTCCTTCCTCCCCTATCTAAGCAAACTGTTTCCTTTCCTTAGATCAAGCATTGCAGCCTCTTCCAGAATGTCCCCACTGCAGGCAGAGTGACACTGGAGGTGGGTGGCCAATGAGTAGGGCCTGCCCCAGCCCCCAGCAGGCCTGGCCCTGGGTGTGTGTGTGTCCTGTTGGCAGGGCACAGTGCTGCGCCACACAGCAGCAGTTCTGAAATCTTCTCTGCTGTGCGCCAAAGAGGTGAGGAAGGCAGTAAGGCCCCCCAGAAGCTGGCTTCCCCAGGAGATGAGGTGCTTTGCTTTGATGATTTAATGGCAAGAGTGTTGTTTTGTTAGCACAATAGTTATTGAGCAACTGCATAAACAGTAAATAAATGAGCAAAATGTACAGATGAGCATTTTATGTAAACACATGAGCAGTCACTGACCAGAGGATAATGGAGAAGGCCTGTCCCGGGGGAGGGGAAGTTACTGCTCCTCTGAGATTAGAGATGCTTATCCCAACTAATCTCAACATTTCAGGAAGAAAGGATAATGATGAAGAGTCATCTATTTACTCATTCAGCGAATTTTATGGAGCACCTACTATGTTTAAAGCACAGTGCTGGGTGAAAAAGACAAAGGAGTCTATGAGGCTTTTGCGGGCTGTCTTGGGAAACTGAGCCCCACCATGATGTGAACAGCTTGGCTCAGAGCAGGTTTACTTGAAAGATTCATGAACGGCCGGGCGCGGTGGCTCAAGCCTGTAATCCCAGCACTTTGGGAGGCCGAGACGGGCGGATCACGAGGTCAGGAGATCGAGACCATCCTGGCTAACACGGTGAAACCCCGTCTCTACTAAAAAATACAAAAAACTAGCCGGGTGAGGTGGCGGGCGCCTGTAGTCCCAGCTACTCGGGAGGCTGAGGCAGGAGAATGGCGTGAACCCGGGAGGTGGAGCTTGCAGTGAGCTGAGATCCGGCCACTGCACTCCAGCCTGGGTGACAGAGCAAGACTCCGTCTCAAAAAAAAAAAAAAAAAGAAAGATTCATGAACTTCAAACTAATTGACAGATTTGACCCCAGCTTGATTCCAAAGACATGTGGTGCCAATGAATCTGAGTTTAGGATGAGCCTATTATTCTTTTAACTTTGTGCTTCTACTATACTTTTAACTTTTTGTGCAACTAAGCTCCCCCTCCCCCAACCTAGCTCCAGTGCTCTGAAAACTAGGTGAGCTGTTCTATTGATGAATTCAAATAAATGGCGCCCCTCCATTTCCTTCTTTCAAAGGAAAATCAAGCCAGCTGATACAGTTTTCTTAACTTTAAGTTTATCCTCCCTTAAAGGGTTCTTAAACCCTTATCACCAGCTTATTCACTCTTTGCTTATTTATTCTAGATTTTTAAAAATAACACAATAGCTTTCTGATTTAGCAGGAATTTAAATACTAGTTATTTTTCTTATCTATGCAATGAAAGGGTTGGGCTGCTCATTCAGGGATCTTCAGTTTCCTTTAGCACCAGCACACCACGCTCTGCTGTATCAGGGTCTGTTGATGATGTGAAAATTGCCTAGACTGCTGGGCCTCTGCTGGGAGTTAAGGCAACCCTGGCCAGCCAGGCCCCTGCCTCGGAACTCTCTCACCCAAAACCCTGCCTCATGTTGACCTTTTATCTGAGAACAGGAGCAACTCCAAGTTGGAAGAGACTGAAGTTCAACTTTTCTGTATCTTATGTTCTCTAATAATTCACAATTGCATGTGGCAGCCCTTGGCATTAAAAAGAAGAGCTCTGACAGAAAGTTCTTTTTTTGTGTTGCACTTATTAGTGAAAGTCCAGCTGCTTCCAATCTCAGGTGTTATTGGCAGGATCCTGCCCTCTCCCCCTCTATTTTTCACAGAAGGAGTAGAAAAAAATGACTGAGAAGAGTCCTTTATATTGGGCTTTCAAATGAACTTGGGAACTTCCTTATAAATGAGAAAATTGCTGCAGGAACCCACATCTATCAAGATAATGAAGCTGTACAGTGAAGGTCAGCTTGAGGCAGAGGAGGACAGCTGGGCCTGAGCTTCGCTTACTAAGTCCCCTAACTGTGTTCTAGGAAGGGGCGACTGATCTCTAACACCATCAGCAGAACTCTTACGGCTGCAGATGTATAGTTACATTTTGATGTATAAACTTTTCCAATAAATAATAGCAACCATAACACCAGCTAATATTTACTGAGCTCCTACAATGGAACCTGACACTCTGACACAGTATATAAATAATTGGAGGGCTTGCTAGAGTGCTATTAATACACTTAAAAGTAAAAGAGAGATTGTGAGAGATGAGGGAGAAGTGAGAGCGCACATGCTGTCACAGGCCTTTTCTGCCTTCTCAATTCTGTATTCGAAAATCCTTTTGGAAAAAATTTTCCTGAATTTTGTTTCTGGAACAATAATGATCTCACTGGTGGCAACAACACTGCAATTCATCATTCTTCTTCACTCTGGATGTCGACGTTAATGGAGAACTTGGTCTAATGTCAGAATTTGGGACTGTTTCAACTGTTGCCAGTGTGATGTGTCTGTGAGTGAATAAGACCGCCTCCACCAAGAATGAGTCAGGGGAACCACAGTCAGCCCAGTTGATGTTGGCAGGGATTTGCTGTTGGCTAGCGGGTAAGCAGTGCCTTGGTCTAGCAGTGGTGAGTTTCCCACACTAGAAATTCCAACTAACAATGTATTTTCATATAGAAATAAGGTTACAGAAGGTGACTTAGTTATCAGACTAACCCATAAAGCACATTTAGCATTCACCAAAAATGATATTTTAGTGCCACAGAGTCAGCCTCTATAGCTGTGTTAAGAGATGTTGCTTTGTACTGGGCAATGTATGCATGTACACACGTGTTTGTGTGTATAAAGTGTCATTTAGTTAACGTAACAAAGTAATGAATGGTAAACAGTAATGCAAAGATCACAACACCGTAATTTGAGAATAGCCTGGGTTAAACAGGCAAATATTTGTAGATAAGTTGGCTAGTTACCCTGTACTGTGGCAGAGAAACAAGCCAGCCTTGAGTAGGTGGTACGTGCTTGGCATATTTACATATGTTATCCCAATTTAATCCTCATTTAATTGCAAAAATCTCTATGAAGAAGGTAGAGTGGAGTTATATGTAGGCTTAGATTCTAAAGTCAACAAATAAAGTGAAAATTACATAGACTCCAAATTTGCTTTGAAAATCTGAATCACATATAAAGATATACATGGTTTTATTATAACCATGAAGAGTAATAAGTTGTATGATACATACAGTAATATATCATATATTGTAGAGTTCCTATGGAACATATAATTTTAAGAGATAAAATTGCTGGGCTTATTTGTAGGGGGTCATATATATAAAAATAAATATTAAAAATCTCTTAACTAAATATGTAGATCAAGTTCACATATTTTAATTTGCTCAAGTGTATGCTCCACTGTAATTTTATCCCACGTTTACCAATGAGGAACTCAGAGAAGTTAAGTAACTTGTTTAAGGAGAGACAGCTAGTAAGTCTGGACTTTGACTGGAGTTTGGACTTAGATTTTACTTGCTCCAGAGCCTATACCTATCTTCCAAAATATATTTTGACTTCTAAATCATTGTCCAGCAAATGACACTTGGAAGATGACTTAAAGTAAGAATTTGCCCATATTTATATATAATATGTTACATATAATATCTGCATATACACAAGCACATGGCAATGTGGCTAGTACATATATACTAGAAATTTACAAACCTGGAATATAGGCATTGAATGAATCAATTCAAATGGACAAAATGAGAAATCCAAATGACCACTGGAACACTTATCAAGCAGTTTTCCCTCAGCACTCAGTGTATATTGCCAACACCCATCACGATACTGTGTGTGTTAATACCTTTCATTTGACACATTAAATTACTGAGGCTGGCCGAGTGCGGTGGCTCACACTTGTAATCTCAGCACTTTGGGAGGCCAAGGTGGGCTGATCACTTGAGGTCAGGAGTTCGAGACCAGCCTGGCCAACACGGTAAAACCCCGTTTCTATTAAAAATACAAAAATTAGTAGGGCATGGTGGTGGGTTCCTGTAATCTCAGCTGCTTGGGAGGCTGAGGCAGGAGAATT
>NW_012115044.1:1150407-1262140 GCF_000951035.1 Colobus angolensis palliatus
AAAAAAAAAAAAATGTTAACACTGGATTGCTGGAGAGCTTCTTTACCGGTTCTGCCTGATTGCCCAGCATAACCGGCCTTACCGTCACACACTCCTCACTCTGAATGCTCTGGGTGCTGGTCTGTGTGCCTTTACCGTCTCCTGCAGGTTTTCAGACAATGAAAGAACATACCTAAAGAGGATGTTTACCCCCTGCTTATATCCTAATATAAATTATAGCCTCCATTATGACAGCCCCTCTAAGTAGTAGATGTTTTAAAAATGGAAATGAGAAATGTCCAATGGAGGCTTATTTTAAAATCCAGTTTTCATTCTTTTACATAACCAAAGTCCAGTTCCTTACTATCGGACATTGTTGTGTTTTTTTGTGTGTGACAATTCTTCACCAGCATTTCCAGCTGCCCATAGGACTTAGCTGGACAACTGTTCCACAGTCATCTCAAACTCAAGATGTCTAAAACAGATCTCCCCAACTCCCCAAGCCTCTCAATCTGGTTTCACTTTCTGCCTTTCTTCAAGACACCCAGACCTAGTACTCAGACCTTTTGACTCTCCCTGGACCCTTTCATAGAATTTGCTTGCTCATTTATTTATTTATTTAGAGATGGAATCTCATTCTGTCACCCAGGCTGGAGTGCAGTGGTGCGATCTCAGCTCACTGCAACCTCTGGCTCCCAGGTTCAAGCAATTCTCCTGCCTCAGCCTCCGGAGTAGCTGGGACTACAGGTGCCCGCCACCACGCCTGGCTAATTTTTTGTATTTTTAGTAGAGACAGGAGTTAGGATGGTCTTGATCTCCTGACCTTGTGATCCACGCGCCTCGGCCTCCCAAAATGCTGGGATTACAGGTGTGAGCCACTGTGCCCGGCCCAGAATTTTTGTATTAAAAATAGGAAATACACTCTCCAGCAATTTGGGAATCAATACTGGTTAGTTCTGAAGAATTGGAAATTATTCTTATTGAGTAAAAAGTTAGAAGTATATATCCTGCTATAAGACTTTTATAATGTGTTATTTGCATTGTAGGTCTGTTATGAATTGTTATCTTTTTATTAGCAAACCTTGCCTGAATTATTAATATATATCTTGGTTTTTTTTAACTGGTACATTTCTGCAAATGAATACAATGACATTTCTTTCAAAATAAAGATGAGCCAGACTTTTCATTAATTGGGGCAGAACTTTACCCCCGTGCCAATAATTGATGAGGTTTTGCTTTATATTTTATTCATAACCCACAAAGGCCAAAGCTTTGCATTCTGTGGCATTCTCATTTAATTGCAAAGTACACTGACCGGGGGTCAGAAATTTCAGGGCTGAGCACAACTCACAGCCAGTCATTCAGGTGTGCTGTGAGTCACATGGATGCTAGAAGTGAAGCCATCATTGTTACCTGTGGTATTAGAGCCAAACAGAAGAGGGCAGGACACAGCAAAGGCCAGTACCCAGACGGCTGTGATCATGAGGGTCACGCGCCGACAGGAGCTCTGTCCCGTGCCATGCTGGTAGTGAACGGGCATGACCACTGCGGTGTACCTGAAAAAGCAAGGGAGAGGGGATAGGCATGGTGAGATGGAATGGGATACTTTTCTTTCTTTGTTGTTGTTGTTTTTGGAGACAGGGTCTTACTCTGTCACCCAGGCTGAAGTGTAGTGGCATGATCACTGTTCACTGCAGTTCAACTCCTGGGATCAGATCCTCCTACCTCAGCTTCGCAAGTATCTAGGATTATACACCTATGCCACCATGCCTGCCTAATTATTTTATTTTTTTGTAGAGATGGGGTCTTACTTTGTTGCCCAGGCTGGTCTCAAAATCTTGGGCTTGAGCAACTCTCTAGCCTCAGCCTCCCAAAGTGTTGGGATTACAGGCGTGAGCCACCAAGTCCAGTGAGGGGATCTTTTCAAAAGACCAGATGAAAGAAGTTAGTAGAGAAATAATCAGGTTGATACATATGGCATGAGAAATATAATTTAGTTAGAGGAAGAGAGAAAAGCAGAAAGATCAAAAATAGCAGAAGAGTTGAGATAAGATAAATGAAGAACTTATTGAGGGAGATGAACAGAAAAAGGGAAGAATAAAAAAGTTAACACAGGCCGGGCGCAGTGGCTCAAGCCTGTAACCCCAGCACTTTGGGAGGCCGAGACGGGTGAATCACGAGATCAGGAGATCGAGACCATCCTGGCCTACACCGTGAAACCCCGTCTGTACTAAAAAATACAAAAAACTAGCTGGGCGAGATGGCGGGCGCCTGTAGTCCCAGCTACTCGGGAGGCTGAGGCAGGAGAATGGCGTAAAACCCGGGAGGCAGAGCTTGCAGTGAGCCGAGATCGCGCCACTGCACTCCAGCCTGGGCGACAGAGCGAGTCTCCCGTCTCAAAAAAAAAAAAATGTTAACACTGGATTGCTGGAGAGCTTCTTTACCGGTTCTGCCTGATTGCCCAGCATAACCGGCCTTACCGTCACACACTCCTCACTCTGAATGCTCTGGGTGCTGGTCTGTGTGCCTTTACCGTCTCCTGCAGGTTTTCAGACAATGAAAGAACATACCTAAAGAGGATGTTTACCCCCTGCTTATATCCTAATATAAATTATAGCCTCCATTATGACAGCCCCTCTAAGTAGTAGATGTTTTAAAAATGGAAATGAGAAATGTCCAATGGAGGCTTATTTTAAAATCCAGTTTTCATTCTTTTACATAACCAAAGTCCAGTTCCTTACTATCGGACATTGTTGTGTTTTTTTGTGTGTGACAATTCTTCACCAGCATTTCCAGCTGCCCATAGGACTTAGCTGGACAACTGTTCCACAGTCATCTCAAACTCAAGATGTCTAAAACAGATCTCCCCAACTCCCCAAGCCTCTCAATCTGGTTTCACTTTCTGCCTTTCTTCAAGACACCCAGACCTAGTACTCAGACCTTTTGACTCTCCCTGGACCCTTTCATAGAATTTGCTTGCTCATTTATTTATTTATTTAGAGATGGAATCTCATTCTGTCACCCAGGCTGGAGTGCAGTGGTGCGATCTCAGCTCACTGCAACCTCTGGCTCCCAGGTTCAAGCAATTCTCCTGCCTCAGCCTCCGGAGTAGCTGGGACTACAGGTGCGTGCCACCATGCCTGGCTAATATTTTGTATTTTAGCAGAGATGGGGTTTTACCATGTTGTCCAGGCTGGTTTCGAACTCCTGAGCTCAGGCAGTCTACCCGCCTCTGCCTCCCAAAGTGCTAGGATTATAGGTGTGAGACCCCATGCTCAGCCTTGGTCACTTATTTATTTAAACTTTATTCAATATTTTTTGAGTCCCAACTATATGCCAGGCCCCATTCCAGATATTCAGAGGTGTGCAAAAGGCACATTGTCCCTGTTCTCTTTGAGCTTAGTGTTAAGTGGAGTGAATGAACAATAAAAAAGGAAACAAATATGTTAATGTGAAATGAAGAGTACCATGAAAGAAATACACTGGGTGATGTGTTAGAGAACCAGGGAGGAGATAAAACTAACACAGAGTGGGCAGGGAAGTGAGTGGTACAAGAGGGAGCTAGCCATGAGGTCAGACGGAGAAGGAACATTCCAGGTCCTGTAAATTTATCCATTGAGATATCTTCCCCATTTATTTATCCACCTATCCCTTTCCTGCAACCTGATTTCTATGATGGCTACAGCCTCCTCGTTGGTCTTCTGCTGCCAGGTTCCAAAAATAAATTTCATCACGTCTCCCTATCTCCCCAGCTGAAAATTATCTGAGATAGGCAGTACTCTAGGATGGCCCCAAGATTTCTGCCTTGTATAGTCCCCTCCGTTGAGTGTAGGCTGAACCTGTGATTATAATGTAATATCACTCCTGTGATTAGATTACTGATCCGTTGAGGTTGAGATAATCAAAAGGGAGATGATCTTGAGTGGGCCTGACCTAATTAGGTGAGCCCTTAAAGAGGACTGAGAAATTATCCTCTTGGCCTTGAAGGAGCAAACTGCTACGTTTTAGAGAGGGTCATTTTTTAAGGAGATGGCAAAAGGTTTACAGGAGCTGAGAACAGCACTGGTTGACAGCCAGCTAGAAAGTAGGGACCTCGGTCCTGCAACTGCAAGGAACTGAATACTCCTAACAACCTGAATGAGTGTGGATGAGGACCTCAGGCTCCAGATGAGAACACAACCCAGTCTACACCTTGAGTTCAGCCCTGCGAGATCCTAAGAAGAGAATCTACCTACACTGTGTACAGAGTTCTAACTTACAGACTCTGCAAGATAAAAATGGGTACAGTTCAAGCCTCTAAATATGTGATAATTTGTTCCACAGCAATAGAAAATGAATACACTGTTGATGGCTCCTCTTTCACCCATAAACCAAGCTCAGCCTTCTCCAACATGACCTCAGCTTACGTTGCCAATCTGACCTCCCACTGATCCCTGACACTCACTCACAGCTCCAGCCCAACTGGCCTCATGATGAGTGCTCTTCAATAGTCAGAGACTGGTGTCTTTGTTCAATTAATCATTCCTTCTCCCTCCCTGGCCAACTCAATCTTGCCGTCCATTAATCTCAGATGAACTCTCCAGCAACCTTCCCAGTTCTTTCCATCATACACAGAGACTTCTAACTAACTATGAACTCTTAGCACTTCTATGCAAATCAATTACAATGCCCTCCTGCATGCAGCTGTCTTGCCTCATGACTGAATTTGCCTTGTGGCTGAAGAGAGAGAGCCCCATATAATTTAAGTTACTTCAGGATCAAATCTTGTTACAACCTTGACATTCTCCATAGGTCCTTGTATAAAGAAAGTAATAAGAAACTGTTAACTGACTGCCTCATGGGTCATGAAGGCCTCCTTTCCTGTA
Source organism: Colobus angolensis palliatus (assembly GCF_000951035.1). NCBI lineage: Eukaryota > Metazoa > Chordata > Mammalia > Primates > Cercopithecidae > Colobus > Colobus angolensis. Next base: position 1,155,252 of record NW_012115044.1, read on the forward strand.
AGAGGGGAAGGCTTCCTTCCCTTCTAATCCTGGCCAGGCTCAGGGATCTAAGGTATAAGCTGGATCTACCTATGGCTTAACATTTTTTGTCTTGTCAGTTTCCAGGGAATCTGGAATCTCCTTAACCCTTGTTGTGCACCTCAAGGCCTGGGATTAAGGAAAGAAGGACAGATGCTGGGCTAGAAGGGATTGGGCAAGGCTTCCTGATGCTCCCTCTGTGTGTTTCCCCTGCTCCTATGCGCCAGCACTGCCCGAATCTGCCTCTTGTGCAACTTGTTGTAGAGTGATAAGATTTGTATTCCCAAAAGGGCAGATTACAGTCTGCTGTGAGTTGAGATGAAGGTAAACTGTGCAGGACTTGGCCTTGACACCATGATGTATGACAAACGTGGCTTCTTTCTCAAAAGGGAAAAATCTGATAAGGTCAGATTAAGATCCTGCTACCCACTCCTTGGTAGGCTACAACAACCTAGTTCCCTTCATCTGACGCAAGTCCTCTCTTGAATCCTCTCCTTAGTTTACACAAGAGCAGGTCAAGTAGCAGTTTCTCTAGGCCTCTGACTCCCCTCAGGGCTTTAGACTCTGCTGGGCTTCCAGTCCAATATGTCTACAAGGGCCTCACTGTTAGTGGTAACTATGAGGAACCTTGGAGGAGGTGCTGAGCCTTGAGTCCTGCGGCTGCCATGACCGAACAGCGAAGGGAAGGAATGCTCTAACTCGCTTTCTCCAGGCCTTCCACTTGCATAATGTCCTTTGATGTAAAAGAGCCTGACCCTTCTGTGTATTCAGTGGTGTGCTGGTAAATGGCTAACAATAGGCTCTGTAGTTTACAAAAAGCCCTAATTTGTAATATTTGCCAATTTCTGTGGCATAAATACTCCCACTATGGCCAATTTTAAGCTACCACCAAAGCTTTAATAACTGACTCAAAAGGTTTCTAAAATTTTGCCAGTCAGCTCTTGCTAGCCATGATAAGCTGGCTTCAGCAGACCACTGAGAGTCATATACTTTCCTAAATATGCTATAACGTTCAGCAACTCCCTGGAGGCTCCATTAATGAAGTGAGCCAGCAAGTGTAGAAAACCTTGGCTCTATCCCATAAAGGAGGAAGCAGAGACGCAAGGATGTCAATTATGAACCCAAGTTTCTGCAGCCAATTGTGGCAGAGCCACGTCTCCCACCTCTGAGGTGTGTTTCTCCTGAGTGCCCTCCTCCCTCTCAAGAGCATCGACAGCTCTCTGAGTTCTTGTGGGGGACAGGGGCTTCCTCAGTGAAGTCAGCATGGCAAAGGTGGTTAGTGCTTGCAGAGCAGTTCATGCCCCCACAGCTGAGTTTCCTCAATTAGCTTGATTCTGTTAAGTGCCTGGGTTTCCTGTTAAAACGCAGAATACTGGCTAGGCGCGGTGGCTCAGGCCTGTAATCCCAGCACGTTTGGAGGCGGAGACGGGCGGATCACGAGGTCAGGAAATCGAGACCATCCTGGCTAACACGGTGAAACCCCGTCTCTACTAAAAAAATACAAAAAACTAGCCGGGTGTGGTGGTGGGCGCCTGTAGTCCCAGCTACTCAGGAGCCTGAGGCAGGAGAATGGCGTGAACCCGGGAGGCAGAGCTTGCAGTGAGCCAAGACCGCGCCACTGCACTCCAGCCTGGGCGACAGAGCGAGACTCCATCTCAAACAACAACAACAACAACGACGACGACGACGACGACACCAGAATATCAGGCTTAGTTTCTGGAGATTTTGATTTAGTACTTCTGAGGTAGGACCAAGAAATGTGCATTTTTGTTTCTTCTTTTTAAAAATTATTTTATTTTTCGATAAGTTATTGGGGCACAGGTAGTATTTGGTTATGCGAGTAAGTTCTTTATGGTGATTCGTGAGATCCTGGTGCACCCATCACCCAAGCAGTATACACTGTACCGTATTTGGAATCTTTTATCCCTCGCCACGCTCCCCTCCATCTGATGCAAGTCCTCTCTTGAATCTCCTCCTTGGGGATTCTCCCCCAAGTCCCCAAAGTCCATTGTATCATTCTTATGCCTTTGCATCCTCATAGCTTAGCGCCCACATATCAGTGAGAACAGAAATGTGTATTTTTAGCAAGCAAGTGCATCTTATGATTAGACAGGTTTTGAGAGAGTCTGCGTTACGGAAAATTTCTGTGACAAAGATTTTTGTTCACTTGGAAAACAAATAAGAGACAAGACTACAATTTAACACTGTTAAATTAATTTTTTTCTTGCTCTTTTTAAAACATGATTAAACTGTTAGAATAAATGAGGTCCCTGCTTGTTATAAGCCGACTGCGACAGCGAGGCTGTACCGGAATTGGCCATCGGAGGGCACTATAATGCAGCAAGAACTCTGCCAGCACGGCTGGGGTGAGAAGTTCACTGCTCACCTGGGGGCTCTCCAGGCTCTGTGGGGAGGCAGAGAGGGAAAGCCCGGCGCACTGGTTCCTGGAGCCCTGCAGGGACCCTGCATTCCCACCCAGGCCGACCGCTTAGCCTCTGATTTCCTCTGGGAGCGATTGCACGTGACCGACTGCGGGCGAGGGCCGCGCCAAAACACCCGGAGGGCTGGGCTGGGCTTGGCCGGGAGAGAGAGGCTTGGCCCAGGGCCGCCTCTGAACATCTGGCCGCTGCGCTCGCGGCGGTACTCCCGGGCCCGGACCTGCCACCCTCGCACTGTGCGTGCCGCCTCTGCAGACCCTGAGCCAGGACCCCTCCCCTTGTGTCTGAGGTCTTAGCTCCCTGGGCCGTTTCTGATGTGGATGACTCCGCTGACTCCAGCACTGGCAGTGTGCGTGGTGATTAAGTCCGCGGGCATGAGAAGCGGACTCATCAGCTCTGAATCCCAGCTCTACCACTGAACTGTGTGACCATGGGCCAGTGGTTTGTTTTTTCTAAGAGTCAATTTTCTCTCATCTGTACAATGGGGATAATAATTTCTGCCCGAAAAGGCTGTAATGAATATTGAATGATATTTTCTCTGTAAACATTTTTTTTAAATCACAGTGCCTAGTGATTAATACGAAACATTTAAAAGACAGTATTATTATTGTTATTGTTGTCATTATTATTGTGCTAGCTCAAGGGATCAGTGATTGTTAATATCAGTGAGTTTGTGATTGTCTTCCCCTTCCTCCTGATATCAGGGAACTTTAAATTTGTTTATCCAGCAAAAAAGTACCTAACACTTTCTATGTGACAGGCACTATTTGAAGCGCTTTACAAATATTAATTCATTTAATCCTCCTAACAACCCTTTGAGGTAGTTGTTATTATTTCCACTAAACGGATAAGGGAACTGAGGCTCTGACAGGTTAATTGACTTGCCCAAGGTCACATTGCTATTAAATGGTAGAGCCTGGATTTTTAGCCAGGCAGTGTGACTCTATAGCTAGGGAACCCAGAGCCAGACTCACAGCTCAGCATCTCTGAGTAAGGGAGTGTGCTGTAATAGACAGAGGCTGCCTGAATCCTTACTCTTGCACCAGCCAGTTGTGTGATCTCAGCAAGTTCACCTACCCATTCTAGTCTCAGCACCTTTATTTATATAATAAGGCTAATACATCACTCTCTCTGGGTTGTCGTGAGGGTTAGCCATAATGAATGAAGATCTCTTAGTATCTGGCACATAGTACATGCTAAATAAATGGTAACTATTTTTATTGTTGTTGCTTCCAGACTCATGTAAGTTAGCATTAGCACAGAGGTAGCCAGGGCATTGAGGCATAGGAAATGTGCCTCATTTAGTCCAAGAAAATTGTACCTATAAAGGTGAGCTGCCAGCGTGGCCAGAGGCCCTTGCCTTGGTGCCCCATACTCACCTTCACCAATGACGGTGCCACTTATTGGAATAGCGTGCTGGTGGAAAGTCAGGAGATTCCATTTCTAGTTCCATACCTGTGCTAAGAGGCTGCAGGACTTCATGCAAGCATTTAGCATTTCTGCTCAAATGAGATAACCCTGATGTCCCTTCTGACTTCCGGTTCTGTGAGCGGGACCTATATGGCTTGTCACTTACTGAAGGTCTCAGTACCTTGCAGAATTTGATTTCTATCTCAGAGCCCTGTCCCAGGGTGGGAGATGTATGTGTGTGTGTGTGTGTGTGTGTGTGTGTGTGTGTGTGTGTACTGACAAGGGTTGCTCTTTAGGAAGCTAGCAGTCCAGGAGGAAAGAGGACAGCCTGGGTGGGAAGGCCTGACTCTAACTCGCTGCCTGGGTTTAATGAGCCCCAGAGTTCTGTGAGGGCTGCTTTTCACCACCTTTTATTTGGTCAGACAGGGGGCTCAATAAATCTTTAGTTCTGTGGACTCCCCTCTTGGAGTTGTTGAAGGAGAAAGCTTTTTGCAAATGACTGGAAAGCCTTTTGCAAATATAAAGTGCTTATTTAGATGCAAACTAAAAATCCAAGGTGCCTGTGACTCATCTGGTACCTATTGTGCTCGCTGCAAAGACGCGGAGGCTTGCCTGTGTGATGGGTGCCATTTGAGAGCCACTTAAAGAACTCCCTGGTGAATGAATTTGGCTGCATTATTCCTGGGCTCCTCTCGGAGGACTCTGATTCTCACCACTTGGTCGTGTCCTCCTCTTCTGACACATTCTCAGTCCTCTCCCTGAGTTCGTTTGGACCCAGGATGTGATGGGAGGGGGCTGGCTCCCTGGGGAGGCAAGGAGCTAAAGGAGTGGGGGCTTGTGCTCAGAGGACTTCCCACTCTGCTTTTTAAAAAAGAAAAGACAGCATTAATCCAAGGATCAGAGCTATGCCTACGAATCTAATGACAATAGTATTACTTGCTTTCAAAAACCCTTTTATCATTTTCTTTTCTTTCCTATCTCTTTCCACAGCATTATTATAGACCAGGGCTTCATGACCAAAAAATAGTGAATCCATTTGGTTAAGTTTGTCAGATTGGTGACTGGCATTGTGTGAAGACCAAAGGTCTGCGTGAATGACTGCATTTTTAATGAACTGACCAGCTATTTGTCATCACATGAACAGAATGTAATGCTATGTACTGCAAACTGCTGTGAAGAATAATGAACCCAGCTTTTCCAAGGCCTGTTTTCATTTCTAGAATAGTAGGGGGCTCCATTTTGAGGTTCGGTGAGAATTCATTGGCCCATATAGAAATAAGAGCCAAGAAGGGAGTTTCCTTTTCGCTTGGGATCTAAGACATGGCTGGTTCCTTCAGGTAGGTGGGTGTTGTGTATTCTCGGAGTTTTCCTATATGGGACAGAAGCCAATTCAAAGTTACTCTTGTTGGTTGCATTTTAAGTGGTAAGAACTAGAAGTGTGCGTTAAGCATGGCTGCTGCCAGCAAAATGGTGCTCTTGTGCAACTTAGAGAAAGGCACCCTCTCCTGGCTGGCAAATTGTAGAAAGGCACCCTCTTCTGGCCAACTCTAGGCTTGGAAAAGGGAGTGATGGCTGAATTTCATTCCCACACCCTTGTGCAGGGCACAACCTGCACAACCTCACCCACAGCCCTAAGTGCGTGTGAATATGTGTGGATGGAGAGTATAGGCACGTTCTCAAGAGGGAAGACAGGAGGCTCAGGAACTAGGAGGGCTGAGGGGACTCTCTTTACACAGTTCTCCCTCCTCACAAAGCGAACCCTCTCCCGTTCTCTCATGTCCTTTCTGAAAGCCTCCTCCTGCAAGTCAAAAGCCTCCTCGCTTTCATCCTCTGAGATCTCTCTCTCCCACTTCCCCTTCTGCCTCTTCTCCTTCTCCCAGTAATATCATCCATCCACCTCATAGCTCCATCAGGTTACCCCAAATAAGATCTGCCATTTATTGAGAATTTATCACATTGTGCTAAGCTTTGACACACATTAACTCATTTCATCTTCACAATTCTTTGGTGCTGTTATTATCTTCAATTTCCAACTTCTTAGAGTATTTAAGGAATTTGCCAAAGCCACACCACTAGTAGGGGGCCATGCTAGGATTAGAATTCATGTCTATTTGACTCCAAGTTAATAATCTTAAGCTTTGTGCTAACCTCCCTAAATCTCCAACTACATCCCTGCCTTCTCCCCTGAGTTCCAGATCACATTACTTCCTGGATAGTCCACTTGTTCCTATTGTGCCACATGTTAAAAACCAAACCATTAAAGCGCCAAAGCATCTTGACATGGTGATCTCTTCTTGACAGCATCTTTCTCCTGGAATCTTGTGTTTTGTTTGACTCCTTTCTCTTCCTAATCTTTCATATTCAAGAGGTTCTTGTTTATAGATCCCACTTTTGCCTTTTTTTTTTTTTTTTCCCAAAATTTCCCCTACTCTTCCTTTCTTGTTGCCTCCTACTTATTTTAGGATCCTATGATCCCTTACCTGAAGTTCTGCTGCACTTTCTAACTGGTCCTTCATAGCACTACCAAAATTATTCCCCCAGAATTAAAGCCCCAGTGGCCATTCCCCCACTCAAAATTCCTCAGTGCCTCCTTGGCCTATTGCATAAAGGTTAGAATTACCTCCACTGCCTGGCATTCAATGTTTTCCATAATATGGCTTGCTTGACTTTCTTTCTTTCTTCTTTCTTTTTCTTTCTTTCCTTCTTCCTTCCTTCCTTCCTTCCTTCCTTCCTTCCTTCCTTCCTTCCTTCCTTCCTTCCTTCCTTCCTTCCTTCCTTCCTTCCTTCCTTCCTTCCTTCCTTTCCCTCCTTCCTTCTTTCTTTTCCTCCCTCCTTCCCTCCCTTCCTTCCTTCTATCTTTTTCTTTCTTGTTGTTTTGAGTCAGAGTCTCATTCTGTTGCCCAGGCTGGAGTGCAGTGGTACAGTCTCAGCTCACTGCAAACTCCACCTCCTAGGTTCAAGTGATTCTCCAGCCTCTGCCTCCTGAGGAGCTGGAATTACAGACACCTACCATCATGTCCAGCTAATTTTTGCATTTTTAGTAGAGATGGGTTTTCACCATATTGACCAGGCTGGTCTCGAACTCCTGACCTCAAATGATCCACCTGCCTTGGCCTCCCAAATTGCTGGGATTACAGGAGTAAGCCACCGCACCAGGCCTCAATCCCCCTTTTCAATTTCATCTCTTCCCAGGTTGCCCCATATCCTTCTCATGCTCTAAAGTCTATCACAATGATCCTCTTTTCCATAAAGCCCTTTCACATTCCCACAGTCTGATTCAGTCATCCTGGAACCTTCATAATGCTTTCTCTGTCACTATGTTGTGGCATCTCCAGCCTGCCTTTTCTAGAGGTCATAGCACAGGCCCCCTCAATTGGCCCAGTGTTGTGCCCTCTATAGCAACAGCCTCACATTCCCTTTTACATGCTGAAATGGGAATTTTGAAAAATAACCAAAAAATGAATATGAACACCCTTTCCTCTGGTGATCCTGCAAACCAATCAGCCAACTGGATTATTTTTTATTTATATCACTTGTTGGCTAGCCAACCGAGAGGAAAGCAAAAGAACATGTCCACAATGCTGAAAATAATACCATTAAAGAGTGTGTTTAAAAATAGAGGGGTAGGCCAGGCGCAGTGGCTCACACCTGTAATCCCAGCACTTTGGGAGTTTGAGGTGGGCGGATCACCTGAGGTCGGGAGTTCAAGACCAGCCTGACCAACATGGAGAAACCCCATCTCTACTAAAAATACAAAATTAGCCAGGCATGGTGGTGCATGCCTGTAATCCCAGCTATTTGGGAGGCTGAGGCAGAAGAATCACTTGGACCCGGGAAGTGGAAGTTACAGTGAGCTGAGATCGCATCATTGCACTCTAGCCTGGGGAACAAAAGTGAAACTCCATCTCAAAATAAAATAAAATAAAATAAAAATAAAAGGAGGGGTCCAGGTGCAGTAGTATGTGCCAGTAATCCTGGCTACTTGGGAGGCTAAGGTGGGAGGATCGCTTGAGTCCAGGAGTTTGAGGCCAGCCTGGACAACATAGCAAGACCTCATCTCTGAAAAAAGAAAATTATAGGAATATGATTGCATAAGTCTGTAAACATAACAATATAACATCGAATTACACACTTTGAGTGGATGAATTGTGTGGTATGTGAGTTATATTTTCATAAAGCTGTTTTTAAAAGTGAAGAGTTGGGGATTTTACTATATTTTTAGCTCTAATATCTAAGTCTTTTGTATAATTTCTAGACATTTAGTGCACATTTTCAGGAATACATTATTTACAGCAGTAGAGGACTGCCGCTGGTTTGCTTCATTATCATCACCCCAAACTCTTCTATAAGACTGATCACCTGTGACATTCCCTGCTGTGCCCATTACAGGGTCTTGAACAAAGAGTATTCAGCTGAATTCAGTGGTCCCTGTTTGAAGATAGCCAATGTTTATACCATAAAATAACAGTACCTAAGATAATACATAAGATAATAACCGTACCTAAGAATTGTGAAGATGAAATGAACTAATGTGTGTCAAAGCTTAGCAAAATGTGATAAATTCTCAATAAATGGCAGATCTTATCTGGGGTCACCTGTTGGAGTTATGAGGTGGATGGATGATATAACTGGGAGAAGGAGAAGAGGTGGAAGGGAAAGTGGGAGAGAGAACTCAGAGAAGGAAAGGGAGGAGGCTTTTGACTGGCATCAAGGGCCATAGGCTTGAAAGTGACCTCCTTTACCCCAGGGCTCTCAGTGAGGCTGGTGATGTCGGGAGGGGGTGGGGGGAGGGGGAGCCAGGTAAATCTAAGGCTCAGGCAGAGGAAAGGGGAAAGAAGAGAGGAAGACAAAAGGAGAGGGGAAGGGAGAAACAGAGGGACCCAGAGCAAGGGTGGTGAGTCCAGGTGCTCTCAGGGATAGAAAGCAATGCTACTCAGGCAGAACACACAGAAAGGAATCAAAATCACAGCAGTTTACCCCAGCAACCAAAATGTAATTTTAAAAAACATACTGGCTGGGCGCGGTGGCCTCACGCCTGTAATCCCAGCACTTTGGGAGGCCGAGACGGGCGGATCACGAGGTCGGGAGATCGAGACCATCCTGGCTTACATGGTGAAACCCCGTCTCTACTAAAAAAACAAAAATCTAGCCAGGTGCGGTGGCGGGCACCTGTAGTCCCAGCTACTCAGGAGGCTGAGGCAGGAGAATGGCGTAAACCCGGAAGGCGGAGCTTGCAGTGAGCTGAGATCTGGCCACTGCACTCCAGCCTGGGCGACAGAGCGAGACTCCGTCTCAAAAAAATAAATAAATAAATAAAATAAATAAATAAATAAAATAAAATAAAATAAAAATAAAAAACATACTATTCTTTACTTGCTTCTCTAAGCTCTATGAGAGAAACATAGATCACAGCCATGGTTTCTAAAATTGCCTTTCTCCCCCACTTCTCTCCTCTCTCCCCCTCAAAAATTATCCCTACACCTGCCCCTCTTTCTTTCTCTTTCTGTCTCTCACCTTCTCTCCATCTCTCACCTACAAACAAACAAACAAAACAACTACAGAATTTCCTACCAACCCCAGTCGGCTCACCTTTCCTCCTTCTCCCCCTCCCGCTTTCCTTCTTATTAGGAAGCAAAAAAGCCCCGAAAGGATGGTGGAAAAGCAAAACCAGAATCCTCTTCAGGGAGCTAGAGGAGGAGAAAGGCCAGGAAAGCTTATTAGGGTCATTATTTCCCTCCTGTCACAGGGGTTTCTTCTCACCGGCAAACCATACTTTAAAAAAAAAGAGAGGAAAGAAAATATTCCAGTGTCAAGTTCTACTTGGAGGTGACCCCAGTACCCTCAAGTGCAAAATCTGTCTCTCCCCACTTCCCCAGCTTTTGGGCCACCTGGAAGGGGAATTGCAGCCCTACCTGTCTATGCTGATGGCACAGAGGTTCAGGATGCTGGCTGTACACATCATGACATCCAGGGTGACAAAAACATCGCAGCAAACGCGGCTGAAATTCCAGACTCCACCTGTCACCTGGGTATCAGAGACAAGGATGTTAGTGTTTACCCCAGTGAAGGAGCAACAACCTAGTTAGCCCTATTGTCTTCCCTATGCTGCCTAGTGTAGATGTTGGCACTCCTGCTCCCTGTGTGCCATTGTTCCTACAGGGCAGACAAACATCGAGGGAGTGCCAGGCTATCCAAGATTGGTTGCCTAAAGAAAGGACACATTCACAGAATGTTAGAATGCTAATGCTGGAAGTGATCTTCCAAGTCAATTAGTACAGTGATTCTCAAAGTGTGGTCCACAGTGGGGTGTTATTAAAGATGTAGATTTCTGAATCCTTCCTATACCTACTGAGTCAGAATCTTTGGCTCTATGGTCCGTAAATCTTCATTTTTGTTTTTTTTAATTCATTTTATTTTTTGAGAGGGAGTTTTGCTCTTGTTGCCCAGGCTGTAGTGCAATGGCGCGATCTCGGCTCACTGCAACCTCTGGCTCCCGGGTTCAAGCGATTCTCCTGCCTCTGCCTCCCGAGTAGTTGGGAACACAGGTATGCACCACCAAGCCCAGCTAAAACCTTCATTTTTAAATAAACACTCCTATACACACCAAGGTTTGAGGATCACTGTTGAAGTTCAAACTCAAGAGGCAACTAACACTCCTTGTGGTTAAGTGATAACTTACTCATAGATGCTCAGCTGGTGGTAAAAGAACTTCGGTGACTGCCCGATGTGTACATTGTGCCAAAACTGTGTCTCTGAAGTTCTTCACCCAGTAGAGAGCTCATCATGTACTCAAGGAATAAGCTAAGAACACATTTTTCATAAAATTTACCTCCAAAGTAAAAATATATCTGGCTTCAGGTTATAAAGCTTGGAAACATTCTGAAACAACATCTATGGGAATCTATATAAAATAAGTCTGTGCCAATGTGACTGCCTTCAACACTCTCCCTCCCCATCCACATCCCAAAAACCAAAAGATGGGGAAAAGGGTTGGATTCTGTCTACTACTCAGAATTCATGAGGATGGTTTCAACCTCATGCATCTGTCTATACATGTGTTTCAAGCTCCATAACATCCTCTGAGTAATGCTTACAGTCAGGAATTTAGGTAATATCATTTATATTCTAGTATATTTCTATTTATTTTTAAAACTTTTGCATAGCCTAATTGAATCAGGAAGATGTGTCAGGGAGATTGTCACCTTTAAAATGTCCACCAAAGGCCACTAATGGACCGCAAGGCTTTGTGCAGTTACCAGCTTCTTGCCTAGGGGGGTGCGCTGTCATTCTTGGGGACCCTAGTTCTCAGGAAGAAACCTGCCAGGCTTTGTGACTCTGGCTGTAGCTGAGTATTCACAATACCCGTCCTGAATAGGCCCAATGGCCATTTAAGAGGAAGAAAGAGTGAAAAATGGTACAGTAGCCTCTGAAGTAGCTTCTCAACAAGAAAACAGATACTGACCAAATGACTGTGCATAAAGATAGTGCTATTCCTTCATCTGGATTTTCTATTCAAGGATCTCCTATTTAAGGTCACTTTACTGTTCATTTCTGTTTTATCCCAATAAAACAAGGTCGTCTATCCTTCCTCGTCCCTAATAACTTCTTCCCCCTTGGATTTATTTCTTTTTTTGCATCTCATTGTATTCCTATGTTTGGTCATCTCCAGACTGTTTTGAGAAACCCTGACTAATGATTTTTTGTTTAAAAGCAAGAAAGAAAAGTTAAAACTAGTGAAGAAGTCATCATATTTTTCATTTGGTTTTGGATTTACTGTCTCTCTTTTAGTTTGACCAATTGGCTCTATATAAATAAAGGTTGAATATGAATTTATAGGAATCATGAGAATAAAAAGCTTTTAAAAGATTGAGAGGTAAGAATTCTGATCTAAAGAGTCATAATAACACAATGATTTAGGGGAATCAGGAGAATAAAAGATGGTTTTGTTCATTACATAGGACAGTTGCATACTGTAAAAAGCTTCTTGCAAAAGCTGATTTTGTATACTAAATTTTATTTCAACATTATGTCTACTCTGCAGTTAATGTTTTAAAAAACGCTTTTTGGCATAATTGTGAGCACACGTTTGTTTATGTGTGTTTCGGGCTAGGGTAGGTGAGAAAGGATAATTACGATAACAGCAAACTTCAGTGTTTGCTGGATATTCATTCATTCATTCATTCATTCATGCATTTATAAAGCAAATACTTGTGAAGCTCTTAGTACTTGCTTTGTAGGAGTGTATGTCATGTGTGTTGAGAGGTTTTACAAAATGTACTACAGAGTCTATCCTTAAAGAATTTACAAGATAACTGGAGAAGTAAGGCATTCTTCAATAAAATACTAGAGATCATCATGATATCCTAATATTGTTAATAAGAATTAACATTTATTGAGAATTCACTGTACATGTGTTACCAGCCCACATGACCTGTTCCACGAATTTCTATAACTTTGAAACTTCAGACTTTGAAAACTGTATTTGTTTTTATTATATGTGTTCTTAGAGATTTTTGAAGACAAGTTATACATTTACTTGATAAGAGATGGAGTTATTGCTACTTAACCAACACCAAGAGGAGCAGGAAGATTTGCTTGTTCGCTGCTGCATCCCCACTCCCAGAGCAGGGCCCAACCATGAAAATATATTCTGAGATAATAAATGGCCTCTGACATAATCTGTCATCATAACAGCTAACATTTATTGAATGCTTACTAAGTGCCTGGTGTTCTGCAAAGCACTTTACATACATGACTTCTATTGCCGATTATAATTCTATGACAGAGGATTATTATCTTCATTGCAGAGGAAGAACGTAAAAGCTTAGAAAGAACAAGCACTTTGTCCAAGGTCACAGGGCTACTACAGGCAGAAAGAGCATTGGAATGTAGGTTGTTACCCACCCTGCTACAGGGAAGTGTTAGGTGAGGAGGGGTAGTTGTTGGAAAAGGAGGAAGCAGGTAGATACCAGGGGAAAGAAGAAAACCAGGTACTCCTCAGGGATTTTTGTGTGGTGAACCATATCATCTCCTTTCTAGGGAAAGAGACACTCTCCTGATTGCCTCTATCCCAAGGTTCAAAGAATAGTGCAAGAGACAGTAGTACGTGCTGCCTTTGGGGCTGGTGAAAGTACACAGACAGTTTTCTTTAATACCCCTCCTGCTTAGCCCCCAAAGGCCAAAGCCCCCAAGCTGTTCTCTGGCTTCCAGGCCCCCACTGGCCCGTCATCCCATTCTGGCTATCCTCTTTTCCCATCTTCTGATTCTGCCATCAAAATTCTCATTCCCTCCTTGATTTCAGCTAAGAGTCAAGAAGAAAACAATCTGATTAGCTGATTAAAATAATTCCCACTAAGGTGCCATCACTTAGCCTTCCCTGGAGCTTACACATTAAAATTAGTCTCTAATTGGTGGGACTTGTAATGAATTTTTTTTTTCTATTGGCATCCTCCACATCAAGCAACTAATAGTAAGGGATCAATAAAGTGTATCTAAGTGCCAAGAATATGCTAGTAACTCTCACACATTTTCTCATCACAACCTGAAGAGGTAAATGTGATTTCTAACTTATAGATAAAGAAATGGAGACCTGGAATGGTTGAGTAATTTACCTAAGGACACATAGCCTGTAAAAGGAGCTAGAATTTCAACCCCTTTATATTAACCATTACTCTTCCTGCCTCTCAAAGGTTAGTGGCTTGCACTTCTGAGATGTGTACAATTTAACTCCATTCTAATATCATAGGAGGTAGAAGAGGTGGTGTGTGTCCATCCATTATCCCTATAGCCATGGTCTAATGAGTGCCCATGATGTGTCTGATACTTTGCTTGGACGGATGTATTGAAACAAACCTGTTTTTGTTCCCAGGATCTCAGAATACAATGTGTGCCTATTACCAGAAGTAATGTGTGAATGGGTATGGGTGAACTGAGGGCCCAGGAGATAGGTACTTAAAAAACAGCTATGAGGCAATGTGATAGGCACCGAAGGTGAGATAGGTACAAGGTGTTGGAGGATTATGAAAGGCAAAATGATTTTTGAAATTAAAACAGATAAAAGTGAAAAAAGGCCGGGCGTGGTGGCTCATGCCTGTAATCCCAGCCCTTTGGGAGGTAGAGGTGGGTGGATCACTTGAGGTCAAGAGTTCGACACCAGCCTGGCCAACATGGTGAAACCCCGCCTCTACTAAAAATACAAAAATTAGTTGGGTGTGGTGGTGGGCACCTGTTATCTTACCTACTTGGGAAGCTGAGGCATGAGAATTGCTTGAACCTGGCAGGCGGAGGTTGCAGTGAGCCGAGATCATTCTACTGCACTCCAGCCTGGGCGATAGAGCAAGACTCAGTCTCACAAAAAAAAAAAAAAAAAAAAAAGGGGAAAAAAATCAGATTGACTTGAGGCTTTTTAGAGACATGATTCTTTCTCCTGCATTCTAATGAATAACTCACTTTAGAATTATACAGAAACCAGGTGGTATTACTCTTACTTGCTAATGAATGTAAGTAACTTCCTGTGGCAACACAGAAGTTGAGTAAGCAGGAAAGTGTCTTCAGGTACTGAACTTGTCCATTGATTTCAATAGACACAGCCTAGGGCAGCATTCCCCACATTTACTGATTATAAGGCAGCATTTCCCAAACCTCCAGATGCTCTTGTTAAACAAAATGATTCTTAGGCCTCACTCAGAGTAATAAGTCCCTCAAGTGATTCTTATTGTTTTGATTTGGGAAACACTGGTCTGGGGTTAAGGGGAGCACAAAATGATCCTCAGAAATGGTTGTTCCTAAAGCAGCGTTTCTTAAGCATTCTTTATCCTGTGGATTTTGTTAGCTTCATGATCCCCTTCTCAGAAGAATGCTTTTTGTTTTGAGACGGAGTCTCACTCTGTCGCCCAGCTGGAGTGCAGTGGTACAGTCTTGGCTCACTGCAATCTCCACCTCCCGAGTTCAAGCGATTCTCCTGCCTCAGCCTCCCAAGTAGCTGGGATTATAGGCTCATGCCACCAGGCCCAGCTAATTTTTGTATTTTTAGTAGAGAGGGGATTTCACCACGGTGGCGCGATTACAGCTCACTGCAACCTCCACCTCCCAGGTTCAAGTGATTCTCCTGCCTCAGCCTCCCAAGTAGCTGGGATTACAGGCTCATGCCACCAGGCCCAGCTAATTTTTGTATTTTTAGTAGAGACGGGGTTTCACCATGTTGGCCAGGCTGGTGTCGAACTCCTGACCTCAGGTGATCCACCCACCTTGGCCTCCCAAAGTGCTGAGATTACAGGCATAAGCCACCATGCTTGGCCAGAAGAATGTTTTTAAAGCATGAAATAAATACAGTGGTTCATAAAGGATATCAATTTCATTGAAATATAGTTATCAAACTATTTAAAATATATGTGTTTCTTTAATAATTCATTAAATAACAAGATCTAGTGGCAGGTCCAACATTTGTATAATTTCAGAGTAACGATGAGTGTAAGTGATATTTCAAGATGTCTGCAACAATCATAATGTGGTTTGAAAATATAAATATCATCAGTGTGCAGGAAGGAGTGTTAAAAAGTTAAACAAAATTTGGGAGGCTGAGGCAGGAGAATCACTTGAACCCGGGAGGTGGAGGTTGCAGTGAGCTGAGATTACACCACTGCACTCCAGCCTGGGCAACAGAGTGAGACTCCATCTCAAAAGGAAAAAAAAAAAAGTTTAAAAAATTGAGAAAAAAAATCTGTGATTTCTACTGGTCACACTAAAGATTTCTTCTGCTGTAGGTTGTTAGCTACATTTGGAATTAAAGGAAATTCTAAATTTCATCTCAGGGAAAATAAGTGAGTAGTTTTATTTACATCCAAGTTGATGGACTCCCCAGATTAAGAACTCCAACTCTAAAGGGATGAATTTTTAGTTATTTGGAAATATCTAAGAGGCAAAAGTAGAAGTACTTCTCTAATTAGCCTCTTCAGTCCATTTTGCTTGCCACATTTGGAGTATTTCTTGGTGGGAGGGTTGCTGTGGGGCAAAACAGAATAATAAATAAGGATTTTTCACTTCTTTGCGTCTTAATTTCTCCATCTGTGAAATGGGGGGTTTGTAGCTTATTGGTTCCCAAATGTCATAGCAGATGTCTAGCTGGTTGCACAAGTCATGTAAGGTGGGAGTTGGGCTTGGGGCTCATTATAATTACTCTAGACTTCCAGGGCTGCCCTGGAAATGCTGGTTTAGTAGACCCGAGGTAGACCCGACAGTTTCTAATTATTTTTTTTTTTGAGACAGAGTCTTGCTCTGTCACCCAGGCTGGAGTGCAGTGGCACGATCTCGGCTCACTGCAACCTCCCCTTCCCGGGTTCAAGCGACTCTTCTGCCTCAGCCTCCCAAGTAGCTGGGATTACATGTACCTGCCATTATGCCCAGCTAATTTTTGTATTTTTAGTAGAGATGGGGTTTTACCATGTTGGCCAGGCTGTTCTCAAACTCCTGACTTTAGGTGGTTCACCTGCCTCAGCCTCCCAAAGTGTAGGGATTACAGGTGTGAGCCACCACACCCGGCCAACAGTTTGTATTTTTAACAAGCAGTCTCTCTTTCCCTTATGCTATAAATTAAGTGTGTCCCCCAAAATGCATGTGTTGGAAACTCAATCCCCAATGCAACAGTGTTGGGAGATGGGGCCTAATGAGAGGTGATTAGCCTTGAGGACTCTGCCCTCATGAATGGATTAATGTTGTTGTGGGAGTGGCTTCCTTATAAAAGGACAAGTTCGGTCCCCTTTTGCCTCTCTTCTGCCTTCCCACCTTCCACCATGGGATGACAGCATGAAAGTCTTTCCCAGATGGAGGTCTCTTGATCTTAGACTTCCAAGCCTCCAGAACTGTAAGAAATAAATCTGTTCTTTGTAAATTACACAGCCTCATTTATTCTGTTGTAGCTCCACAAAATGGACTAACACACCCCCTAATGAAAGTTTAGCTCAGACTACTCAAAGTTTAGGTGCATTAGAAGCATGGAGGAGCTCATTTAAATATGAGACTCCAAGATTCATCCTCAGAGATACGATGTCATTAGAATATGGCCAGGAATTTCTTGTGGTTGGATCACACTGTGGAAATGATGGCAAAAACAATCTCCAAGACTTTCCAGCTTTAATATTCTATGACTTTTTATCAAAATCCAGAGTTTGGTGAAGAGGTTGTGAGAATCTCCTGTTTTTGTTTTCTAGTAGGGAGGTCTTAAATTGCTATCACTTGGGGTTTTTTGAGCTGTGGTGAAACTTTCCTTTAAAAAAACTCACTTCTTTATTTTTAATAATCAATATCATTACAAACTCAAAGATTCCTCCCTTCCTAAAATTTTGCTCTTCTTTCCTTTCATCACCATCTAACCTCGATTGCTTTTTCCGTGGTGTGTTTCCTTGCCTGAACTCATCCTATTCTATCTTGCTTGACTACCTTTCTTAATCCTCAAGTTATTCCTCCTGTCTATACTGGGACCCCAGTAGTTTGAGTTTAGTATTCCAAATGTTCCCCTGGCTGCTTGTACTGCCTTTCTATCCTGATAAAAGTGCTTTAAACATCACAAAAGGTGCTTCACTGAGTGGAACAAAATAAGATGTTTGTGCTTGGAGAGGAAGCTCCGGAGTGCAGACGGTAAAGCAGGAAATTAAAATCTTGAGAGGAAATCTGAGATAGAACTGTTCGGGATGCCTCAGAAAAGTTGAGAAAATGCTGCAAACTGATTTAAACAGATAGCCAAGCCAGGAGCCCTCTGAAATATAATCTTCTGTGAGGTCACCTGCTTGGTTTTTGTCCTGAACTTCTCTGCCAGGCTTGAGGACAGAGAATACTGAAGCACGCCAGTGACTGGTAGCTGTGAGCCCCCTTATGTATGCCCAAGTGAAGGCTCCTCTGTGTCTTAAAGATGAGAATGATACCAATGAAAGCTGACTATGGTTCCCACTTACAGACTATCCTCTTCCATCTTTCCAATAAATAGGCCCTAGATTCCACTGGGAATCTGTGAGATCCCTGGGCAGTGTCCAAGGAAGAAACACATAACCTATGTTAAATCAATTTTTCAATTTGGAAATCATGTGCCACAAGCCAGTCCAATCAGAGGACATCTTGATACCTCTACTAGAAATTCTAAGAAAAGGATTTTCTTTCTTGCCGTAAATGGTGTGGTGTGGACATGTGAGGCCTGTAGCTTGGCCTGTTTCCTGCAGGTAAGGTCAGTATATGGAAAAAGGCAGAGCTGAGAGAATTGTAGGGAAATGGAGCTGGTACCCTGATGGAACTGTGCCTGCAGCCCACCCTCCTAGAGGACTTTATAAAGTTCCTGGTATGACAGTCAATGCATTCTGTTTTTTCATTTAAGCCAATTGGAGTTAAGCTTTTTAAAACTTATAATTGAAAGTGTCTTAAGTGAGATATTTATAGATCAAAAGTTTTGGTTATCAAAATACTGTATCAGTTGATGACAGCTGAGTCTAACATCAGCTCAAGGTGGAAAATGTTGTTGTCACCTCCATTTTATGCACTGAAATCCATGTCTTCTGACTCCCAGTTCTGAGTCTTTTTCTTGCAGCATGACACTGTGTTGAAATGACATTCGTCCCAGTGAATTCCAATAAAGGCAATGTGATACTTTATTGCCTACCTCAGAGCAATTCCCCACCCCTACATCTTTTTTAAATAAAACACACATTTTCATTTTTTCTTTTTTAGCTTCCTTTGCAGTTAAAGGTTGTCTCATGACTAAGTTCTGGCCAATTAAGCTTATGTGAAATCTCTTAGAAACATGCTTCAAGCTACTACAGGGAAAGTGCTCTCTCTCTCTCTCTCTCTCTTTCTCTCTCTCTCTCTCATTTACTGCTGTCCCTATCCATCCTATTTTTGAATACTGCCATGGTGCTAGGGGGCTATGGCAACATACAGAACTAGGCCAGCTTGCCAAGGATGGCGAAGAGGAAGGATGGAAATGTCTGGTCTGTGATGACACCATGGGGCAGCTGAACCAACACAACAATTCTTTTCCTCCTCCAGAATTCTGGTTATTTGAAAAACATTAAATGTAATTAAGTCACAACTAATCAAGATTTCCAATATTTACAGCCAAAACATTCCTACGTCATAAATACTGGTGTCTGGCAAAAGGAGCCACTTTTCCTTTGAAGAAGGTGGATGTGTTCAAATCAAAGCACATGAGGCTATGAATTTGGTGAATCTTTGGATCCCAAAATGGTGTTCTCCTCATGTATATCTTATCTTCCTGGGGGCCCTCAAGCCTACAGCAGTCTCGGTGATCAACATTGCACCCTTTTCTTTTCCAAAGGGAGCTCTTAGGTAAAATTAAGTAATTACTAGAGTAGCTACTCAAACTGCACTATCATTAGGACAAGTTAGTGAGAATAATACTTTGCTTCTTCTTGAGACACATGGATTTGTATATTCATAGTCCATATTTTAAGGGCTCAAAGTGCTCTTTTCTTTCATTAAGGTACCTCATCTGCCTCTAAGGAAAGACAGGAAAACATTTGAGATTAAGAAAAGTATAGACTGATGTAAGATAGAGACACTTGGTCCTCTGTATTCTTCAGTGGCTTTAGTGCCTCTTTTTGGTCTTACCAACTTGCTTCAAGACCCAGTCAGTGCCTTGAAGCAAGTTGGTAAGACCAAAAAGAGACACTTGGTCCTCTGTATTCTTCAGTGGCTTTAGTGCCTCTTTTTGGTCTTACCAACTTGCTTCAAGACCCAGTCAGTGCCTTGAAGCAAGTTGGTAAGACCAAAAAGAGGCCCTAAAGCCAGTAAGGAGATGTCTCTGCTGCCCCAAATCTTCCTGATGTGAATGTAGATTTAAAAAATCATGCTCTTATTGCTTCTCAGCCTTTTGATTAAGATCAAATGCAAAAATTATGATCTTGATCACTGAATACCTACACGAAATAACCTGTTGGACAGAGGGTTTTATTATGGTTTTTGTGGGGAGAAACCAAGAACTCCACCAGAGCTGTTCTCACAGAAGAAAACCTATAGGTACTACTACAGTGATTTCTTTAAGGCCTTTGGCAAGATTTCCTGTCATTTTCTGTAGTCTCAACTGCCCCTCTATGCTCAGCAGTAGAATAGGAGCACCACTATATCAGAAGGTGTGGCTGGAAGGGGATGTCATGGGTTTCTAGTGTGGAAAAGTCACGATGTCCGTCTCCTAAACCAGTATATACAGACGGTTTCCAGTATGGTCCAACCAGAGTCCTGGAAATAATCACAAATATGTAGCCAACAAATGCCCCTGAGTGGCTTTGTCACAGACACCCAACGCCTGGTTTTATCTTAGAGGGAATAAAAATGCTCATTAGAGTGAAGGTCCACTGTCTATGTTTCTTTCTGACATTCATCCTTCTGGAGGACTTAAGAATCCTTGGAACATATAGAAATGGACAAAAACATTTTAGGAGGATGAAGGCAGTGCTATGAGTCATTGACCAATTCATATTGGCTGGTTGCAACTTAAGTGCCTCATTCTTGAACAGAAATGTCACATGCTTCGAATTTTTTTTTTAAGGCTCATTATTGTTGGATGTAAAATAACAAATAGCTCATCCCCAAACGTCCTCTCACCAAAAAGTCTGACTGTAACAATAGATAGAGAGGCAGATGGTATTAACAGGAACAGCCCATATAATGCATACATTACAGAGAAGATTCATTTCATCATGCATATATCAAATATTATAACAGTTAGCATGTAATGTATTGTGTGCCACGTAGTATGTTTAGACTACAGGAAATGAAGAATAAAGATCTAGTCTCTGACTTCAAGGTTGACTCAGACTAATTGGGTTGACAGAAAAATCGAGATAATTATAAGACCCTTCACCCTTCCAACTAGGATTATCCTAACTGGAAAGAATAAATACATGTTTTTTCCTCAAGAATTCCCTTAGCCTTTAGATGTACCCAGCCTAGTTGTTTTTCTTCTTTTCTTTTTATTTCTCTATTTTCTTTTTTTCTTTCTTTACGTCTCCCCCTTGAGATCATAAGTCTAATTTTAGTTCCCAGCCATTCTTTAACAAAGCTATTAGCATAGGCAGTCTATGTACAAGGTTTTTGCTCTCCCGTGATATGTCACACTTAATTAACTGTCACTTTTGCTATCAATATTAACTGAGATATTAATTTGATGAATCTTAATTTCTGTTAATCATAGCATCATTTTGATCCTTCACTGGATACCTCTTTAAAATGACACACAGTAGAGAGGAGAAATATTAATAGTATACTCAGGTTTGTTTTTTTTTTTTAAAAATCACATCTTAAGTAAATGCATGTTTTCCTGGTAAGAATATCTGTTTCTTGAACAGATATGGTCATCCTGATTTCCTTGTTAGCAAATGGGTGTTTTGTCTTGACTACCTCCTGGCTCTGTTTCATACTCCCAATTGAAAATACTTTCAAATTTGATAAATGTTTCTCCCCAAAAGAATTCACCAGGATCTGCTGTACTATCTGTCTGGCAAAGGCTCTGTACTATTCACGGACACATGGAAAATACACATTGGAGGGTTTTGTCAGTTCCTTTGGTAGCAGAGTCTACGAAGACCTGGTACCCAGGAGGAAACAGCAAAGAGGGACTGAGCCATCGAAAGAAGTTTGATCTGTTTGCTGGTCATTCTTTCTATCTTTCCCTACACTCACTAATTTTTTTTATATATAATTCTTTTTTTCCTCCTGGCCTCACATCCCTCCTGCACACCCTTACCCTCATGTACATTGAGCACTGGTGAAGATGCCTTCTGGACTGCCTCACCCAGCCCACCATGTCATTGAGACATGTCTGGCACAGAGAATAAACTCTAGGCTACATTAGGAAGAGTCCCATCACTCAAATCCTGTCACCTGAACACTGGAGACCCACGAACAGAATCATTCTCAGCGTCCTGGTTCTGACATAGGTGGGGGATGGGATGGTGGCTGTTTTCCAGAGCTTTAACTCTCTCATTAAAGAGAGAATGAGAGTTGTCCTTTCTTCCTCAGTTCCCGACTGTTTGGGGAGTCTTTTGAGCCCCAAAGGCCGGAACTCAAGGGAAGACAAATACAAGCACAGTCAGAGACAGCATGTGCCTGAAGTCTACTCACCTCCAGGTATACCACCCAGGGCATCACCAAGGTGGCCACCAGCAAGTCTGCCACAGCCAGGCTCACTACTAGGTAGTTGGTGGTAGTCTGCAGGGCCCGCTCCTTCAGCACAGCCATGCATACCAGGCCATTGCCGAAGACGATGGCCAGGATGAGCGCGCAGTAGGAGAGGGCGTAGTAGGCATGTGGGCGGGCCTGGCTGACACCTGTGGAGTTCTCCACCCCACAGGTGTAGTTCAGGTGGCCACTCAGCTGGCTCAGAGGTGCCATAGCCCAGGGGGAGGTACGTGACGCCAAGGGGCTTCCTGTGAGGAGACAGAAAACAATATTAATAAAATGAGACTCTTTGGAGCTTGGTTGCTTAGTTACATTTTTTTATTTATTGCATCAACAAATATTTATTGAGCATTTTCTATATAGTAGGCACTGTTGTGAGAGTTGGAGATACAGCAATGAACAAAACAGATAAAATCTAATTCCTCCCCTTTGAAGCTCCCATTCTAGAGGAGAAGACAGATAATAAACAAGACAAATAAAAGATGTGGTGTGTTTGATAATGATATGTATATTGGAGACAAATCAAGGAGGCGGGTAAGTAATGGGTGAAGATTGTATGTATGTGAGTGAGTATCTGAGTATAATCAGGAACTCCTCATGGAGAAATCAGCAATTGAGTCAAGACCTGGAGGAGATCAGGAAGCAGACCATGCAAATATCAGACGAGATAGCAGTCTGAGCAGTGAGAACAGCAGGTGCCAGCAGGAAGGGCTAGCACATAGAAGGCACAGGAGGGAGGCCGGTGAGGCTGAAGCCAAGTGAGGCAGGAGTAGAATAGGAGGGTGTGAGGTAGAGAGATTGTGCAGGGCTATTGAAAGTACCATGCTTGGACTCTGAGTGAGAGGGGAAGCTGTTGCAGGATTACAAACCCAGCTCTGCTGCTTCCTAACTCTGGGACCTTATGCATATTACTTTACCTCTCGGAGCTCCAGAGTATTCCCATGTAAAATGTGGGAATAATGAAACCCATCTATGTTAGTCCATTTTGGGTTGCTATTACAGAACTCCTGAGTCTGGGTAATTTATAAAGAGCAGAAATTTATTCTCTCACAGTTCTGAAGGCTAGGGGAAGACATAAGGCCTGTGACGTAGGGTGTAACCCTGAAACCCGAGTGAAAGTGACTCTTGCCCCAGGCTGTGTGCTATAGAGGAGCCTACTCTGGTCTTCTGCTACGGTTTGAGTGTTTGTGTCTCCCTAAATTCATATGTAGAAATCCTAACTCCCAATATGATGGTATTAGGAGGTGGGGGTCTTTGAGAGGTGATTAGGTTATGAGGACAGAGCCCTCATGAATAAGATTAGTGCTTTTATAAAAGAGACCCAGATAGTTAGCTAATCTCTTTCACCATGGGAGGACACAGTGAAAAGACAGCCATTTGTGAACCAGAAAGCAGGTCCTTACCAGACGCTGAATCTTCTGGTGCCTTGATCTTGGACTTCCCAGCCTTCAGAACTGTGAAAAATAAATATCTGTTGTTTATAAGCTACTCAGTTTATGGTATTTTGTGATAGCAGCCCAAAAGGACTAAGGCACCCTCTACTGGTTATGCCTCTAGCCCCTACAGGATGATGTTGTAACCTCCCACAGTGCCAAGGAGAAGGTCCACTAAGTTTACAACCCTGTCTAGACCACACTCAGGGAATTCTCTGCCCAACTGCTCAGAGCCTGTTTCCAGGACATCATGGGCCTCATTCTAAATCTGTCACCCTGAGGGTAGACTATGCCATAAACGTGTAGGGTTCCTGGGGCCAAGTGGTGGCTTTCAGTTAGAGCTCAGTCAAATAGATTCTATGTAGCCTGAGGTGGGGAGATAAGAGTCCAGGGTCCCTGAGGCAAGTTGGGGTGGGGGCCCAGCTTCTCCTATATAGTCACATTTTGTATGGAATTTTCAAGGGTCCAGGAATCTTAAATTCAAACGTGGCCTTCCACGTTGTTACGAAGGTGTATTCATCAAGGTGGGAAGATGAAACATTTTACTCAATGGTTTGTTGGTTACGACTTTAAAATATTTAAACATGGTACATATGGACCTTTATAGGAACTCTCTCTCCATGCCCTGGCAAAAGTAGAGGCTGGCTTGGTGGCCAGAATTTGCCCTCAAGCCAGGTATCTGTAGCTCTCCCTTGATTAGGAGACTGGCCTAATCATGGCTGTCATTTTGTACCTCACTTTGAAATGTTTCAGCCTGAAATGTGAAAGAGTTAAAATGAACAAATAATTGGGAAAGGGTGACAAACTTGGAATGAATTTAGAGAATTGTTTAAAAAAATTGTCCTTTATCTTGGCACACTGTTTGCACTCAATGTATTTTAAAACATAATAATAATTCTTGATAATAGTTATAATTTTCTCATTATTCAGAGGAGGGCAGCCGCTACCCTGGAGAGAGCACCGCTGCTGCCAAGAGCTTTTGGAAAAATACAATGCTTTCTGATTGTTCAAGGATATTTCCACTTTTAAGGCAGGCTCAGGCCCAAATGTCTTCCCTTTCACAACTGGGCCACTTTGGAACACAGTGGCCAGAATCCCTCTTTTCTGGGGTCTGCAGCTGGTGAATAATGTCTTAGCCTCCTCTCACCTGCCAAGTAAGAGGGAGGCATAAAACCTTAGGATATTTGTTACCCTTTGGCTGGACTTTTTACTCTGCCAAGAGGTTTGACAGCTACCTAAAAATAGTATAGCTGAATGCCAGTGGCTAATTATACGAAGGGAAACCCTCAACTCTGAAAATCAATTCTGAGCCTGATGTTGGAATCACAGTTGCATGGATTTCTGATTTCTAATTTATTTTTTCCACATCTGATCTTAGACCCTTTATAGCAGCAGGTGGGTTAAACTGTGATTGTTCAGGTAGTTTCTGATGAGTTGTGGATGTGGGAGATGAAACCAAAGATGCGTGAGCTGCTAGATTACTCTCTATCTCTCAGCTAATTGTTTCAACTTCCTCCCTGCTTAGACATTTTTTTTTTTTTCAAATCAGAGTTGCTTATATAACACAGAACTGAGCTGGGCTTTCTTCTTTCTTTTCCCCTCTGTTAGATACGCTAACAGATAGGAAATGGGTCTCAGGTAGGAAGAAGCAAAGAGCCTAGAGAATTCATTAACTCAATCACTCTCTAAGTAATTTACAATGATAGGCTGGTTTCCTCATCAGCAAAATGGAGATAATCATATCCACTCTGTAAGGTTATTATGAAGATTAAATGAAATTTTATACAAAAATTTGGCACTACTGACAATTTAGGCTGAATAATTCTTTGTTGAGGAGGTTGTCCTGTGCACTGTGGGGTGTTTAACAGCGTCCTTTACATATACCCACTAGATGCCAGTAGCACACCCCTCCCCACAAGTTGGGACAATAAAAAATGCTTCTAGATGTTGCCAAATATCCTGGGGGGGGGGCAAAATTGCTCTCCCCATTAAGAGTCATCACTCTAGCATAATGTCTGGCACATAGCACCAGAAATATAATTGCTTTTATTGTTAAGAGGAAAGTGGGAATAGGTGAAGAGTTAAATAATCTACAATTGTAGAGTATCTAGTGAACTTGGAAATGATGACATTCATGGTGACCTCAGCAAACAGTGTTAGGAGTTAAAAGTGGATAGGAGGTAAAATAATAGAGAAGGCAGAGAAATAGAAGAGTACTCCTGGCTTCATTCTTTTAAGATTCATTACATATAACACTACTTACACATTTTAATGAGCTTTTACATGCCTTACAAAGTATTGATTTATCTTGGTCTTTATAGTTTGTTCTGGCATCTCTTAGAGTGAGTGCATAACCTATTTAAAAAGGTAGGGGAACAGAGAGTGGTCAGGTCCCCATCAGTTATGACATTTGTCCTGCTTTGCTGATGTTCAGTCCCTCGGTGCTGAATAACAGTCTACCTGAAACATTCGTGGGGTTCCTCCTTAGCACCTCATTAAGACTTACAGAGTTTTAATTATTTGTTCTCTTTCTGTAAGAGAACAAATGAAGATGAAGACAACTACATCTAGGCTACTACTGTGTGTCAAGTACGAGTACTTTACATGCATTTTAATACTTACAGCAGCCCTAAAGGTGGATAATGACCTATTTCTTTTATGGATTAAAAAAACTGAGAGAGGTCAATTACTTTCTCAAGATTACACAATGTGTAAGGGGCTGATTTGAACCAAGCTTTATCTCAGGCATTCTTAAATCCCAAACTCATAATTATCTAATGTGTCTCTGCTGGGCATGGAAGTTGATGTTAATCATTCCCAGCCCTGCTTGGGGGCTCATTCCTGTAATACCGGCACTTTGGGAGGCCGAGCACTTGAGGCTGGGAGTTTGAGACCAGCCTGGGCAACATAGTGAGACTCCATCTTTGCAAAAATAAAATAAAAGAAAAATTAGCTGTGTGTGATGCCATGTGCCTGTATTCCCAGCTACTTGAAAAGCTGAGGCAGGAAGATTGCTTGAGTCCAGGAGTTACAGGCTGCAGTGAGCTATAATTGTACCACTGCACTCCAGCCTGGGTGACAGAGCAAGATCCTGTCTCAAAGAAAAAAACCCCAGAAAACTGTCATTCCCAAGTTGAGATGGATTTTATTCAACCCAGAACAAAACACTTCAGTAATAAGGTTCCATGATACATCTTCACTCATTTCACAGATCTCTGGCTGTTGCCACATCTAATCTTTTACTCAGATACCTCCTGACCACCAGTCACCAGAGCTTTTCTGGTCTGGGCTATAATTTGGACTTGCTATATTGCCTGATAAAGTTAATAATTATAGCTAAAATTTATAAGCATTATCATCATTCAACCTCACAGCAACCTGATGAAGAAGGTAAACACTATTATCATATCAAGTTTTCTAGATAAAAAAGGTGAGTCACAGAGAGGTTAAATATCTTGCTGAGAACACAAACCAGTAAATGATGGAGTTGATTCAACCCAAGATTTGTCTGATTCCAGAGTTCATGTTCTTAACTATGCCACTTTTAGGGGTGAGGCAGACAAATGTGAAATGGGTACTAATTTTAAAATCTCCCTTGTTCAGAGTATCTTATGCACATCATCTGACTAGGCTTGGTGAAGTAATGCAGGTGCACACTGCTCATAGAACCAGTGGGAGTCACATTGTTATTATTATTAGAGATAGTCTTTAGCATTTCTATGCCACTTACTTCTTGCAAAGTGCTGCCTATTTTCCTAAAAAAGATTCACAAATGCATTGCAATACATAGCATATTTATGTATTTGGGCACATTTACATTGTTGGTAAATGTACAGAGAAAAACTATTGCTGGTTACTGAGGTCCAGTAGCTGAGATAATAGTTTTTCCCCCTCATTAAACCTGTCTAGTAAAGCAGAGCATACTCACTTTCCATCACAACCTCTAAAGACTGAGCATCCTACCATTCTAATCAGAGATAAAATGGGGAACTCAGAAAATAAATCAATAAGCAAATATTAATTGATGACAAACTTCAATGCATTAGAAATTGAATCTGATATTGAGTAGAAACTGTTCAGTATTTGCTTTAATGCATATTCCATAATAAACAGCCTTCTGTATGGATGCTTAAACATTAGGCACCCATTTGGATACTATCAGTATTTTCCTTGCTCAATACCCTTGTTCACTGCTAGCCACACAGACCCTTGAAAATATTCAACTACAAGTAAATGAGTGCCTGAGTAAGAATCTTTCTCACCTTGTCTCTACTTCTCCTTGACTATAAGAGATCCCAATGCCATGTCAAGCAGTGGTTCTCCACTCTTACCTAAGAACAGATATTTTACAAACCCTTCAGTATCAATAAGCAAAGGGCTTCACCTATAAAGAGAAACAGTCATGCACAATGAGTTTAGAATCCAAGTTTCACTTTGCTATTGCTGCATTATTATTCATGCATGCATTTTGATGGTATTCAATTAAACTAAATGCATGAACTGGAACAAATACCTAATTGCAATGACTTCTGTTGCCCCAGTAAGCTACAGCAAGTAATGAAAGTCTCACAATTAAATAACAACAATACCCTAAAAATCATATACCATCATCAAAGGAAACATACACAATCATCATCTCAAGTACTACATATCTCTGCTGGGAATAATTGGATTCTGACTTAGAAACAGCCTGACTTTAAATAGACTATTGAAAATAGTGCCTCTCCAAACCTTCAGCTCTGAATTGCCAGGGTGCTGAATTGAGGAGTTTAAAATAACAGACCCTTACAATTAAGTAAAATCCTTAAGAGGAATACAATCAACTTCCATACAAATCCTAGAATAATAACCGCTTTTTGTTTTCTATCTTTTAATTCTTCCTTGATATGGCTTCTAGAGTCCACAAGGTACAATTTTGGGGAAAAAATAGAAGAAAAAGGAATATAAAAGGTTTCTGCTGTCCAACCACTTAGAAGAGAAAGAAAACCATTTCCTCAGGGCTTTGGTTTTTAAATAAGAGTAGGTATTGAGTTTTAATGCATATTTTTAGAGATCCACAGAACCCCAAGCTGATTAAATAACCTTGAGGAAAATACTATGTACTAAATTAGAAACGAAAAGAAAAATTACTTACCCTTAAATTTTCTTCTGATTTCTGGAGACCGAGGAGTTTACCACTTCGGCTCCTGCAGCCATTTACTGACAGCAGACATACCCAAGCAAAGCAAACTTTGCCTTTCTCAGGACTCAGAAACTATGAAATGAACAGAAAGAAATCACCCATTTTTTGCCTCTAAGATGAAATTACTTGAGTGCTGCTCTTCCAGCTTCCCTGTTAGACCTTAGTGCACGTTTCATAGCTGCTTTCGGATATATCCTTTTTCTGTAGAGGATTTGGGAGGGACCCTAAACTGAGCATTGCTTGGGTCAGCCGCTCAGAGGTTCTGTCCTTGGTGCTGAAAGAGAGATGGAGTAGGCACAAGCAGGATCCGTTTTCTACCTTGCTCTCTTTTCCTCTTTGTCTCTATCTGCTCTGGTACTGTGCTTTTTAGTACATGTGTATTTTCTCCTCAGTGTTCTTTTTAATCTTAGTTTTTCCACTGTTTTTACCTTTATGCTTTAATTTCTCTTAAATAACTCTCACCTTCCTCAGTTTAA
The DNA here is from genome assembly GCF_000951035.1 of Colobus angolensis palliatus. Lineage (NCBI taxonomy): Eukaryota > Metazoa > Chordata > Mammalia > Primates > Cercopithecidae > Colobus > Colobus angolensis. The sequence goes on from NW_012115044.1 coordinate 1,184,386, forward strand.
TTGCCTTTCCAGATTCTGGTGGGTGTGAAAATGATTAGTTCAGAAGAAGGAACAGATCTTCAAATTGATACCACAATTGGTTAATGGAAATCAGTACAATTTAAAACACAATTGACAGGATAATTGAACTTGGAGGTGTAAGCCTGTCTGGGAAAAGAAGGTTAAAGGAAACATATTACAAAGGCAGAAAAACTGAGGCATGGCGTATAACTGGCAATAAAGATGAAATAAGCTTAATACTGTAAGAAATGTTAAATGTTTACTTAGCAGCACTTCTTGTCTTCAGAGAAATTCACCAATATTTGCCAATTCATTCTTACTGCTTCTCTGTGATATATGTACATATATATCTTTTTAAAAACTGGTTTAGAACAAGCTAAAGTGAGATGCAACCAAGGACAATATCAGTGAAAGTCAGGAGTAGAACATAAACAATCCTAACTTATGGTCACCTATTCATCTTACATTTTACTGTGGAATCCTAACCATTTCCTGTTATCTCTCTCTTTTTTTCTCCTCTGTTTAGGCAGTGTGGTAACTCTTCGGCTGTTTTTTCTGCCAACAGTGGATGTGCTTGGCAACTGCAGTGCAGTCATGGGGAAGCTAGTTCTCTTTTGACTATGATGGAGACCTCTGCTGGCTGAAAAAGAAGGCTCATTTATTGAGCCTGTACTTTTAGCCAGTCATTTTAATGTGTTGCTCCTTTTAATCTTTTTTTTTTTTTGAGGCGGAATCTCGCTCTGTCGCCCGGACTGGAGTGCAGTGGCCGGATCTCAGCTCACTGCAAGCTCCGCCTCCCGGGTTTACGCCATTCTCCTGCCTCAGCCTCCGGAGTAGCTGGGACTACAGGCGCCCGCCACCTCGCCCGGCTAGTTTTTTTGTATTTTTTAGTAGAGACGGGGTTTCACCGTGTTAGCCAGGATGGTCTCGATCTCCTGACCTCGTGATCCGCCCGTCTTGGCCTCCCAAAGTGCTGGGATTACAGGCTTGAGCCACCGCGCCCGGCCGCTCCTTTTAATCTTTTCAACAACCCTACAAGGCAGGTACTATTTTTTACCACCCTTAATTTATGGATAGGAAAATTAAAGCATAGAGTGGTTAGTACAATGTCTGAAAGTCATACAGCTAACAAGTGGCCAACCCAGGATTTGGATCTAAACATTCTAATTCTCTTGACCACTATGATATAGTCTTCCAAAGGCAGAAAATTTAACTTCCCAGAAGACAAATAGTATATCAGAGAGAATAATAATTATGACAACAATAATAATATTAATAATACATTTGTATGTAATTATATTTAATAATCATTTAGATGATTTAGAAATCATTTTGTAAATTATGTTCTTGTTTGCACGTTACATCAATCTTCATAATGCCATTTTTATAGAGGCTGTTATGGACTAATTTGTGTCCTTCCAAAATTCATATTTTGAAGCCCTAACCTTAGAACATGACTGTATTTGGATGTAAGATCTTTGAAGTGTGAATTAAGTTAAAATGGGCCCTGGAGGGTATGCCCTAATCCAATATGACTGGTTTCCTTACAAGAAAAAGAAGAGACACCAGAAATGTGCACACAGAGGAAAGGACACAGGAAGATGGCATCTGTCTGCAAGCCAAGGAGAGGGGTCTTGTAGGAGAGACCAAACCTGCTACCCTGTTGATTTTGGACTTCTACCCTTCAAAACTGCAAAAATAAATTTCTTTTGTTTAATTCACCTAGCCTGTGGAGTTTTGTTACGGTATCCCTAGCAAGCAAATACAGAGGCTTAGAGAGGTTAGGTGCCATATCCAAGGTTGCCCATAATTTATTGGGCATAAAAGTATTAGTTATATGACGTAACTATATTGAACATGCCCTAAGACTAGAACTCCTGGGTTGAATGTGAACTCCAAGGCTTTTATTCCCTTGGATAAGGGGACCAAGAGAATATGCACTGCTAAAACTTGGCTTGTCTGACATATAAAAGCAGGGAGTAATGTCAGGCTGGAGCAGAATGAAGCAAATACCTTCTAAGGAGTTAAGAACCTCATATCACTCATTTTCAGCAACATGGTTTTCACCTTTCAGTATCCTATGTTTATTTTCTTTAACATTTGAAGATATTGTGCCTAATGATAATGCTATCCTGATAATGCGTGAATGTAGTAGGAAGAACCCTATTTCTAGACTTTCTGTGTTGAGAACACATATTCTCTCTTAAAGGGCAGTTGTAAATGCTGGCAAGATATTCCTCAGCATGTTTTTAGTGCCTTTTTTTTGGCAAAATTAAAAGGAAGATAAAGAGGGATATAGACTCTAATTCTATATAGGAAAAGAGACAGGAAAATTAACTGACATGCCTAAAATCACACATCTAGGCAGTCAACTCTGTTCTGACTTAACTCTCTGTGGTAGATTCCTTGACCCCCACGGTGAATGGGGAGGGATTGGTGTGGAAATAGAAGAGAAGCAGGGTAAATGAGGTAAATCCTTTCTCTCTGGACTTCACTACAGGTGAAGATTAGCAATTGGTCCTTTTATCTGGCACTTTCCATTCATACAACACCAAACAGTTTTATACTTTTAAGTAAATGGAACCCTTATTCATGATTGGCATCAAGATATGCCATCTGGGAAGATCTCCAGGACGCCTACAGAACAGATATGGCTGGGCAGAAATCAAGAAAAATATAGATAATTTTCTTCATCTTCCTTCCAGAAAATCCATCTCAATAGCATGGCTGGAACATTCTCATGTACTAGCCAACAGCCCTTCATCAGGGAAAGTCTTTATGTTTCGAACTTGAAGTGGGAAGTTTAGAGCAAAAGAAGAGAGATGGTGGGCTTCTCATACATACAGTTACTCAGTGATTTTGTTTGAAAGGAAATTGATGTGAAGTTTGTGGTGGGAATATTCTCTTCTTGTCTTTGAAATGCAGCTCCAGGAAAAGATACAAGAAACCTTGCCTTGAGTGCCGACCATTGAGTACAACATGAGTTTCTCACACCACTTTAAAAGCCCCCTGAGTTTCCACTCACCAGGACAGTATGGAGACCAAATGAAGCAGTATGGTGAGCCAATTTGCAGGACCTATATGAATAGAGGAATATTTTGTCTCCATGTCTTATTATAACTAGCATTCCTTACTGTAAACTAGAAGATTTGATTATCGTGATGACCTTAAACTGCATGGATACTGATCTGGTCTGAAGAAGAGCCTCTCAGTCTGTTTTTCACTAGGATCAGACCTCAAATTGTAAAAGTGTAAATGAAAGTTGGCAAATGCAGTCAGTGGTCCAGTAGTATGATTATTTCTTTTTAACCTTAGCCCTTGTTCCTCTCCAATGAGATCTGGTGATAGATGAGAACCATCTGAGAAACTCTTAGGTTTTATGTTTGAATTCATTCTGCTGCTGTAATACAGTTCTTGAAAGAAAAATAGTTCAACTCATTTATTATTGTCTAATACTGAGCACCACTTTCTTCCTTTCTACCAGAGAATGGCAGGAAATGACAGAAGGAGGCTTCTCCATCAATCAGATTTGTACCCAATCACTCATTATAGGCAGCAGAGTAATAGTAGGGAAGGAAATAAATAAATGATATTTGTTTTTATATCTGCATCTACCCTTCTGTAGAAGGGTGCTTGCATTTTACCTCCCTTTTCTACTTCTATCTTAACTTTCCAACCTATTTTCCTCCTGTTTTTTCCTACCCTCCATCATTGTCTAATTTTTTTTTTTTTTGAGACAGAATCTCGTTCTGTTGCCCAGGCTGGAGTGCAGTGGCGTGATCTCAGCTCACTGCAACCTCTGCCTCCCAGGTTCAAGCGATTCCCTGCTTCAGCCCCCTGAGTAGCTGGGACTACAGGCATGTGCCACCACGCCTGGCTAAAGTTTTTTTGTATTTTTAGTAGAGACGGGGTTTCACTATGTTAGCCAGGATGGTCTCGATTTCCTGACCTCGTGATCCGTCCGCCTCAGTCTCCCAAAGTGCTGGGACCACAGGCATGAGCCACTGCTCCCTATTTTTTTTTTAAGAGGGTCTCACTCTGTCACCCACGCTGGAGTGTAGTGGTATAATCACGCCTCACTGCAGCCTCGACCTCCTGGACTCAGGCAATCCTCCCCACCTCCACCTCATGAGTAGCGGGGACTATAGACATGCGCCACCACACCTACCTTACTTGATTTTTTTTTTTTTTTTTTGAAACGGAGTCTCGCTCTGTCGCCCAAGCTGGGTGTAGTGGCGCCATCTCGCCTCACTGCAAGCTCCGCCTCCCGGGTTTACGCCATTCTCCGGCCTCAGCCTGCCGAGTAGCTGGGACTACAGGCGCCCGCTACCACGCCCGGCTTGATTTTTTATTCCTCTAACTTTTCCTCAATTTCTTCCAATCTCTTCTATATTTCTTTTCTTTTCTTTTTTTTCCAAAATACATATAACTAGAAGCGATGATCGGCTAGAATTAGAGAGTTCTGAATTTTAATTAATTTATCATTTGTTCAAAAAGGATGTGGGGTTGATAGATTTGGCAGATTATATTTCCCAAAGATGATGATGATGATATGCCCCATTCCTCATGTTCTTCTAGAACCTTGCCATTCCACCCTCAAGAGGTGGAGCCTTAATTATGTCTCTCTTCTTGAGTCTGGTAGGCCTTCATAACTGTGTCTACCAACAGAATGTGGTAGAAGTGATGCTATGTGACTTTTGAGGCCAACTCATAAAAATGCCATATATTTCTACTTTGTTCTCTTGAGACACTTGCTCTTGGAGCTCGGTCACCATGTTATGAGAAAGCTCAGGCAGCCCATGGAGAAGCCATGTGGAGAAGAACTGAGACCATTGTGCTGACTGCACTCACTGCTAAAAGCTAGTATTAGCTAGCCAGCCATGAGTAAGTCATTTTGAAAGCAGCTCCTCCAGTCCCCCATTGAGCTGTCCTAGTTGATGCCATGTGGAACAGAGACAAGCTACCTCTGTAAAGATTTGCCCAAATTTCAGATTCATGGGCAAAATAAATGTTTGATGTTGTCTTAAACCAATAATTTTGTTATGTAGCAATAGATAATAGATAATCTGAGACTCATTTTCTCTAAAACATGGCACATTTAGTATTCAGAAGGAGCACATCTCAAATCCTATTGAGTCCCATCTCATTTAGAGGAAATCACTATTCAATTATTTGGTGTGTTTGTTTGAATCTAGATGCTATTTCACCTTTACAGATTTTACAAAACCTTTTTTCCTCAAAATATGGGCCAAGGACCAAGACCAGCAGCATCAACTTCACTTTGGAAATTGTTAGAAATGAAGAATCTTGGCCACCACCCTCGACTTACTGAATCCAGGATTTTCATCTTAAGGTGCACCACTGTTTATTAAAGATGCAGCAACAAATGGTGTGAAGAACAAGCCTTTAAAACAGATGCATCTCTAGATGTTAGACAAATAATTTATTATTTTCCTCTTTCTTATATTTTTCAATTTTTTATTGTTTTAAATACACATAACATGAAATCTATAATCTTACAGATTTTAGGTATACATTTCAGTGGTACCAAATGCATTTATAATGTTGTACAACCATTACCACTGTTCATATTCATGATTCTTTTCATCTTGCAAAACTGAAATTCTTTACCTATTTAACAGTAACTCCCCATTTTCCCCAAACCCTGGCAACCATTATTCTACTGTCTTTTTTTATGATTTTGACAACTCTAAGTACCTCATGTAAGTGGAATCCTACTGTATTTGTCTTTTTCAGACTGGCTTATTATACTTAGCATAATGTTCTCAAAGGTCATTGATATTGAAGTATATGTCAGAATTTTCTTTCTTTCAAGGCTGAATAATATTCAATTGTACCACATTTTGCTTATCTGTTCATCTATGGATGACGCTTGAATTACTTTCACATTTTAGCTATTGTGCGTAACACTGCTATGAACATAGGTGCTCAGATATCTCTTTGAGATGTTGTTTTCAGCTCTTTGGATATATATCCAGAAATGGAATTGCTGGTTCATATGGTAATTCTATTTCTGATTTTTTGAGGTACTACCATACTGTTTTCCACAGCAGTTGTTTCATTTTACATTCCCATCAATAGTGCATGAGTGTTCCAATTTCTCCACATCCTCATGAGCATTGTATCTCCATTGTAATTTATTCTTTGATCCACTGGTTGTTTAAAATTGTGTTGTTTAATTTCTACAAATTTGTGAATTTTCCAGTCTTACTCTGTTATTCATTTCTAATTTCCTCCCATTGTGATCAGGGAAGACTTTGTATGATATCTTTTATCTGTCTTTTAAAATCTATTGAGACACAATTTGTGGCCTAACATACAGTCCATCCTGGAAAATGTCCCATGTGCACTTGAAAAGAATGTGTATATTATTGTCATTTTGGTAGAGTGTTCTGTATATGTCTTTTAGGTCTAGTTGGTTTATTCTGTTGTTTATATCCTCTATTTTCTTACTTATTTTCTGTCTGGTGGTTCTAACTATGATTGAAGGTGGACTGTTAAAGTTTCCAACTCTTAATGTAGAATTGTATTTTTCTCCCTTTAATTCTATCAGTTTTTGCTTCATGTATTTTGATTGTCTGTTATGAGGCATGTTAATGTTTAAAATTGCTGTATTTTCTTGTTGTATTAAATATTTTATTAATATATAATACCCTTTTTTATTTCATAATTTTTTGACTTAAATTCATTTTTGTCTGATATTTGTCTAGCCATTCCTGCTCTCTTTTGGTTACTATTTGCATGGAATATCCTTTTCCATCTTTTCACTTTCAACCTACTTGTATCTTTGTTTTCTTTTTTCTTTTTTATTATTATTATTTTTTTTGTGTGTGTGTGTGTCTTTGGATCTAAAGTTAGTTTCTTGTAGACAGTATATCCAGCAACCATGTGTTTTTTATCCATTCTGCTGATCTCTGTTTTTTGACTGGGTAGTTTAATCCATTTACATTTAAAGAAATTACTGATAAAGAAGGACTGACTTCTGTTGTTTGCTATTTGTTTTCTATATGCCTTATAGCTTTCCCACATTTCATTCTGCATGACTCTTTTTTGTGTGTGTTTAGTTAATGCTTTGTGGTAAAATGTTTAAGCTCCTTTTTATTTCCTTTTGTTTATATTCTTTAATCCTTTCTTTTTGGCTACCATGGAGATTACATTTAACATCCTAAAGTTATAATACTCTAATTGGAGTTTATACCAGTCTAACTTCAATAACATATAAAATATCTGGTCCTCTACTATTCTTTCTTCACTCTTTTTGGTTGTTGATATCATAAAATTATACCTTTATATAGTGTGTGACCCCAAACATAAACTAATAATTATTTTAAATGCATTAGTCTCTTAAATAATATAAAAAACAAAACATGGAGCCACAAACCAAATTTACAACAATGTTCGCTTTTAGACTAATGAATGTTTTCTTTTAAATGTATTAGTCTCTTAAATTATGTAGATAGCAAAAAGTAGAGTTACAAACTATTGTAATAATACTACTAGCTTTTATAATGGTCCTTGCATTTATTGAGCTCTTTGTTTCTTCATACAGCTTCAAGATACTGTCTAATGTCCCTTCATTTCACCTTGTAGGACTCCCTTGAATATTTCTTGCAGGGAAGGTCTAGTGGTAATGTGGTAATGAGCTCCTCAGCTTTTATTTATCTGGCAATGTTCTCCTTCTTTTCCTGCTTCAGCCCTGCAAGTAGCTGGGACTACAGGGGCATGCCACCATATCTGTTTAATTTTTTGCATTTTTAGTAAAGACAGGGTTTTGCCATGTTGGCCAGGCTGGTCTCAAACTCCTGATTCAAGTGATCTGCCCACCCTGGCCTCCCAAAATGTTGGGATTATAGGTGTGAGCCACTGCACCTGACCTCTTTCACTTTTGAAAGACAATTGTACTGATATAAAATTCTTGGTTGACAGGTATTTTTTTATTTTGCATTTTGAATACATTGTCCCACTACCTGATGGGCCAAAGTTTCTCATGAGAAATTTGTTAATATTCTTACCAAAGATCCCTTGTATATGATGAATCACTTCTTTTTTGCTGCTTTCAAAATTCTCTCTTTGTCCTTGTATTTCAGAAGTTTGATTATAATGTGTCTTGGTATGGGTTCATCTTGAAGTTCATTGTGCTTCTTGGATGTTTATATTTATGTCTTTCATCAGATTTAGAAACTTTTCAGCCATTATTTCTTCAAATACTCTCCTCACCCTTTATCTAGCCCTTCTCTTTCTGGTACTGTCACAGTGTGTTAGTTGGTTCACTTGATGGTGTCCCATATGTCTTTTAGACTCTGCTCACTTTTCTTCAGTCGTTTTTCTTTTTGTTCCTCAGACTGATAATTTTCATTGTATCTGCAAGTTTGCTGATTCTTTCTTGCCTGCTCAAATCTGCCTTTATATTTCTCTAGTGAGGTTTAAAATTTTAGTTATTATATTTTCAGCTTCAGAATTTCTTTTCAGTTTCTTTTTAGTGTTTCAGTCTCTTTACTAATATATCCATTTTATTCATAGGTTGTTTTCTTGACTTTTTCCAAATCTTCTTTTAGTTCTTTGAGACTTTAAGTTAGGTATTTTAAAGTCTTTGTCTAGTAGATCTGCCACTGGGTCTCTTTCAGGAATAGTTTTGGTTGATTAATTTAAAAAAATTTGAATGTGCCATACTTTTCTGTTTCTTCATGTGCCTTGTAAATTTTTTGTTTTCTTTTAAAGACAAAGGCTTGGTCTGTCACCCAGGCTAGTGTGCAGTGGCATGATCATAGCTCACTGTAACCTCAAACTCCTAGGCTCAAGCAATCTTCCCCCCTCAGCCTCCTGAGTAGCTAGGACTACAGGCCTACCATGCCTGGAAAATATTATTTTATTTGTTTATTTATAAAGGTGGAGTCTCACAATGTTGCCCAGGCTGGTGTCTTATAATTTTTTTTTGTTGAAAAACAGGCATTTGAAGTTAATAATATGGTAACTCTGTAAATCAGATTTCCCCTCTTCCCCAGGGCTTGCATATTTTTTTGTTAGTGTTTTGTTTACTACTTTAAAAAAATGTTATGTATTGTTTCTGTGTCAAGGATTAGCCTGACGTGCAAATTTAAGGTTTCTTTTCTAAACCTGCACCTTTCCGTAGGTAAGTGCAGTCACTTTCTAATTTTCCCTTTATGTGCATTGTTTTTTAACGTCCTAGTCTTTAATGTCTGACTTCCAAAAGGGGGAAATAGAAAAATAAAGGTAGATTTTTAAAAAATGGAAGTGATTCTCCTGCCTCAGCTTCCCAAGTAGCTGGGATTACAGGCATGTGCCACCACACCTGGTTAATTTTGTATTTTTAGTAGAGACAGGGTTTCTCCATGTTGGTGAGGCTGGTCTTGAACTCCCGACCTCAGTTAATCCACCCACCTTGGCCTCCCAAAGTGTTGGGATTACAGGCATGAGCCACCGCACCCGGTTCTAAATCTTCTTGAAGTTACTACAGCCAGACAGGGAGGGGCTTATAACAGTGGGGGAGGTGCAACAACTGTGGTAGCATGCTCCTTTGTCTGAATCTCTGTGATCAGAAGGAGCAATCAATATTCAGACCATAGTTCCCCTCTATTTGGAGGACAAGGTTCTTTTTGCCCACTCTGGCTCCTGCAAGCTGCTCCAAGAATTCAAACACAGCTGTATGCCACATTGCTGGGAGTGGGGAATGGGTAGTTGCTATTATGCTAAGAGCTGACATGACCAAAATAAACTTAATTTACCATCCAAGCCTTCTCCTGGAAGTTGCAAGCTTTCAATAGATTCCAGAGTTCCAAAATAATTACATCAGGCAGACTCTGGCAGTGCAATTGTTGTCTAGGTGGGGAAACAGATTCCTGGTGCTTCCTACTCCACCATATTTCTGAAAACATCCCCCTTTTTCCATTAGCTTTTATTGCTCCCCTTGGAAATCAGAGAGCTGTGTGTATAGGAGATGGAAAATGAGAGAGATGTGGGAGTATTATTATGATGGAAGTAGAAACGTCTGAGAAAGTGAAGATCTAGAGGCTCAAAAGTTGCCTGGAGACTCTAGACTGGATGAGACATGTTTCAACTGTTTTATTCTAGGCATTTAGGGACATGTATCACGGGGAATAAAATGGAGGAGTAGTAGAGGCACTTTAACTTTTTCATAGTTGACAACATTCCATCAAATAACAGGTTGCGTGTTTTCTTTCTTTTCTTTTTTTGCAAATGTCTAAAAAAAGTTCTGTAAGATTAGAAATAAACTATCATTATTTTTGTCATAAGTTGGGGTTTGTGTGTTCACACACTCTGCTGCTCTTGGGTAAGTGTCTTTATAATGGTTTGATCTCTGCCCTAAAGCACAAAGGAGCTGCTTTATCTTCATATCTTGTGTTTCAAGATACTCAGCATGTATAAAGTATATCTGCAATCCATTTTCTGTGGGTTACATTGTTTAATCCTCAAAAGTTCAGTTCTCCCCAGCAGACAGGATTTGTAGGGCTTTGTATGTTAATGAAAATAATATTGAATTCAATGAAGCTTTTGTTGCTTCCACAGCTCCTTTGCAATCTTGTCATTGATGTTCAGATATCCTACTGCATTGCCATGATTGAAATATGGTCATTCCCAGAGTAAAGCAAAATGGCAGACTATTACAAAGTAGTTGGTTTGAAAAGGGACAAATATTACTATCCAAAAAGGGCATTTGGTAGCACTAGAACTCTTGGGAGTTCAAAAACTCAGCTTCATTGGAATGGCTTCACTATCCCTGGAAATGCCCATTTGCTCCTCTTGTCTATCTTATTTTCCCTATGTCTCTCTCAAACTGGCTCCAATTGTTACTTATGTTTTAAAGATGCCATATAAAAGTGCTGATGTTCATAACGTTCTAGTCATATTAGGGTATTTAATAGAAACATAGCAGGAAACTCAGGCAAATGGATTGTGCCTCATATTCATTATGACCAAACTCGTGAAATGAGACACTAGATAATTCGACATAATCATGCTCCCTATGCCCTAGGAAGAGAAAAAGAGAAGCAAATATCTGAGCATCTCTCCTCTCCATATAGGTATCCAAGTGCACTTGGAGAATCAAGTTTATTATTTTGGCTAGGGGTTTGGCAAATAACAGAAAACTCCTTCTCAATTGAATGAAATGATAAAGAGTTGATTATCTCACATAAAAAGTCCAGAGGTAGATGGCTTCACACGAATTCATTAGGGATCATTTCAACATTTCTTTTTTTCCTTTTTTTTTTTTTGAGATGGAGTCTCTCTCTGTCATCCATGCTGGAGTGCAATGGTGAGATCTCAGTTCACTGCAACCTCCACCCTGGTTCAAACGATTCTCATGCCTCAGTCCCCCGAGTGGCTGGGACTACAAGCGTGTGCCAATACACTCAGCTAATTTTTGTATTTTTAGTAGAGATGGGGTTTCACTATGTTGCCTAGGCTGGCCTCAAACTCCTGACCTCAAGTAATCTGCCCTCCTCAGCCCCCTAAAGTGCTGAGATTACAGGCATAAGCCACCGCACCCAGCCCCATTTCAACACTTCAGCTTTTATAGATCTTATCCTGGGGCTGACTTGCCTCATGTTCACAACATGGCTGCACCAGCTACACGTATTCATATTCTCAATGCAGCACCCCGAGGTGGAGAATGAGAACTGTTTTTAACATTAAGGGAGCTCTTTCCAGAAGTCCCTTGGCAAATTCTTTTTATGTTTCATTTGCCAGATTTACATCACATGTCCATACTTGAATCAATTAGCAGCAAAGGAAATAGGAGCACTGCTGCTGACAGATTTATTAGGACATTTTGGAGTCACAAAGGAAAAGAGGGGACACCTGAATAAAACGTGGACTTTTTGCTAGCAAGGAAGGGTGTAGGAACTGACAAACGTCTACCCTTAAGATTAAAATGAACCCTAAGTAATGTTGTCAAAGGCAATTACCTGAAATACTCCAAAGAATAATATAGCAGCATCACAATGATTTTAAAAAGAATAACAACATAATCATGCCAGTTTCATTTTGCAAATTTTATTCTAGTCTTTGTCCACTTGTACATATATTTTACATAGTTGAAATCTTAATTTTGTAGTTTATCTTTACTGTGTAATTGTAAATAATATTTGTACACATTTTATATTATGGTTATCATCTTTCATGACTAAGTTCTCTTTTATTCAGTTGATTTAACATTTTAATCCAGCCTGTATTATTTGATCATTTTATTACTATTAAAATCAGTGCAATATATCTTTAAAGGGGTTATTTATAGTAAGCACACATCAAGAGTAAGGTTATTACCAACACATTAGGAAAAGCAATGGCAAGTACCTGAAAGATCATCAGACTTGGAGTTGAAGACTAGAGTTTTGTCTTAACTCTGCTATATCCTTGTTGCATTTGCTTTGGCTGGTTTATCAGCCTTTTGAGCCTCAGTTCCCTTATTTGGAAAAGATGAAGTTGGAATAAATAAATTCTGTAATCATTTCCAGCTCCAATTGTCCATGATTTTATGAATTCTAAGATCCTTTGAAAAGCTTAATTTTTGGGCCGCAGACTAGGAAACTGACTTAATAAAGGCATAGAGATGGAAAATTGGTGGCCACATTATGCCTGTAGAAAACTTATGTTTAGCCAGCCCATTTTTATGTAAAGTGAATGCAAATACTTTTTAGATAGAGCATGCACCATTCAGTTTGGTCACAGTTTTCTCCACTCCCTGTTGTTTGACACTAGGAGGCTTCACACCTTTATAGTACCTGTCTTGCCCCTAAGGGCTTTGAGTTTGCAACCCCTGGAAGAAGGTGACACTGGGGCAATTGAATGACTCCCCAACCTGAACTCCTGAACCTAGCACCTAGGTTTCCACAGAAGTCTTCCTTCAAAGTATTGTTGAAAGGCAGCCTTATTTGTTCGCAAGATCCAGTGATGGTTTCCATGTTATGCACATAAACACCTTGTCAGGCATCAGAGACAGGTTGGAAAGGATGATTGATGGGAGTGGGCTTGTGAAATCACACCTGCTGTCACAGCAGATGGGGAAAAAAGCCGGAGTAACCTGTGGAATTGCTGATTCTTTTTGGAAATTCACTCATAAAAACATAATTTTAGCTCTTTTACATACTTTAGATAGAGCCAGTATCACAAACCAAACTCTAGGGGAGCAACTAATATATGAGTTTGCAGGAGTATAATTTCAATAAAATAGCAAGAAGCCTTCACCAACCAGGTGAACTGGTATTTGAGCACTGGGGTGGTGAAGCAGCTCTTTCTTTGCCAAGCAAAAATATGTCGTTCAAGCTGCAATTGCTGGCTGGCTGCCCACTGGGCCTATAAGCATGTCCTCAGTGAATGTTATCCCAATCCATGCATAACTATTGCCTTTGGAGCACAGAATGCATCATAGAGAGGAAAAAGGAGATAAAATAATTTTTTTTTTTTTTTTTTTTTTTTTTTACAGAGCAAACCAATAAACAGAAAATGGGAAACATGGGCTTGCCCCAACAGGGAATCCATGTGGACCTGAGGAAGTGCTCTGAGATCTCCTTTGACTTTATTCTGTTGTTAGCTTTGCCCTGCACAGCTTAGCAATAGTTATGCTAATTTTACCTGATATGCTTTTAAAATTTTATTCAACAATTAGTTAATGAGTTTCTACTATGTTCATGGTACTGTTGTATAGGAAGTACAAAGCAATGTGTTTGGAAGGGTAGAACATGCACATCTGCCTAAGTTAAGAAAAAAGGAAAGAGTTTAAGAGGACTAGACGAGAGACCCCAAAGTAGGATATGATAAAATCCAAATGAATCTTTTGAACAGTCAGAGCTGTGTGTGTGGAAAAGGAAAAGGCAGATCATCTGAGTAGAAAAGGAAGACTCTCCAGAGAAGCCGAGGATTGATTTGAGCCTCACAGTTTATGGGAGTTAGGGTCAAGCTAGGGCATGATAAAGGAGAATAGTTTTACCTACCAGAGTCCAAAGTCTCTGGCAGTTCAATGAGTCATTTATTCACGCACTCCTTTGTTCATTTTTTCAACAAATACTTATTGAGAATTGATTCTATGACAGGCCTGTTTTGGGCCTAGAGAATACAGTGAATAAACATGACCAATAGATCTCTGCTCTGGTACAGGGAGGTGGAGAATAAAACCAAGGAAAAAGAGAAAGTCTCAGATAATGGTTAACATTATGCAGAGAGGTAGAATTGGGTGACAGTGAATGGGTGACTATGGTAGACCTGGTGCTTTCTTTGCTTCTCTGAAGAGGTGATGGATAAGCTCATATCTGAAAGACAAGGGGCAGCCAACCATTCAAAGGTCAGTGGGAAGAGTATTCCCAGCAGAAGCAACAGCTGTGCAGAGACTCTGAGATGGGAACACGATTGGCAAATTTGAAAAGGCCAGTGTTGCTGGGTGTAGTGGATGACAAGAGAGGTGGAACAAGAGGCTGGGGAGAGAAGATGCCAGATGGCGTAGGAGTCTGCATTTTATTCTAAGTGGGATGGAAGCCCTTTGAAGGTTTAAGCAGATAAATGATGTATTTGATATGCAGGTCCCTCTTTCTTCTGTGTGAGAGTGGATTACAGCAGGAGCAAGCCAGGGTGTGGGGAGGCTGTTATGGTAATTCAGAAGCAAGTTGGCAGCTCCCTGGACTCCAGTGGTAGTACTAGAGATGGGGAAGAGTGAATACATTGGGTTGTATATGAGGACTTATCAATGGATGGATTGTGGGGCATGAGGGAAAGGGAGCTGCCAAAATAGTGATTGCATTGGATCTAGTTATTAAGAGTGTGCTGGTTTCTCTGAAATGCTTAAGGAAGTTCTACAAGAGCATTGAGGATCAATCAATCAGAGGAAGCATGCTGTAAAAATAAATGAAGACCAACCAAATAAGACAGCAAAGGCTATTTATTTGGAGTTTTGCTATAGCAAGGCAGTTAGCTATCATCACTTGTGTTTTGGCAAAGTCTCAATGGCAGACAGAGGAGGGGGAAGCTTTATAATGGAAAAAAAGGGAAGGCTTCAGGTGTGCCCTGATTGGAGGCTGGTGGCATGGGGAAACTGTGGGTTAACTATTATAGAAGCAGAATATCCTCTGTGATTTGTTAGGGGTGCATATTTTGCTTTCTCTGACTGGTCCTAAGTTGGAAGTGAGGACAAAAATTAGGGAAGCTGTCAGTTATTAATCAAGTCTTGGCCATTTGGGACCAATTGCTATGAAAATTATTGTTTTGCTTCTTGGATTGTCACTGAAGATAGCAATCTGGCTCCCTGCAAATCTGATTTATAGCAGGCTGGCTTCCTGGTTGCTTATTGTAGGTTGGTTTCCTGGGCAGGTTGCTGTAGGTAGTGGGTCAAAGTTCTGTTTTTATGTATGATCTGGCTAGGGTCTGTATAGTTAATTTCTCAATGCCTTGATAACACTTGTTTTTATTTCTGACGTAGGTCATACATTTTGATACATTTTTTTCTCTGTGCTCTTCCAAATCCATTTCTCTTCATCTCATTGTTGTCTGTCTTTTTCTTTGCTTCAACCTCTGTTCCACTGGTGATTACACTTGCCTTCAATAGCTCATACAACACTTACCTCTCTCCCAGATGACTATTTTATGACAGATATTCATCGAGCTTCCAATCCTAAAGCTTGAGGTTGACTAATGACATTTTATGTCTACTTATTCCAAGTCTCCAGAGATCAAAGTGTGGTTTATCAATTGATGCTGTTAAGCAAACTTTGTTACTGGGTCTGAGATAAGGTAGATACAGAAATTGAGAGTAAGTGTCAGGAACACTTATAGCAATTTGACAAAATACTTTTATTTCTGTTGAACTTAATATTTAAATTTTAGGCTTATACACCCCCTTTTATTCCACTTCATCTTTCCTATAGGTAGATTGGAAATTTTAAAAAAACAACAACAGAACTTTCATAATATATAGTTTGGAAAATACTGTGCTAGATTCCTTAGAGTTGCCAGCTCTACGACAACTGGAATGAGATGAGAAATGGAGGCAAGCCAACAGTTTAGTGCTTATACATGAGGTCAGAGACAGTGGCTGACCTGACTAAATAAGGGCTGCTCTTCCAGCCTGGAAGGCTCCCTCTCCCTGCTCCTCAGAGCAGTTCCTGAGTCAAGTGGGGCTATTAAGCTTTCTGTCCCCAACATCTCTAAGATATGTTGAGCATGCCAACTTTTCTGATCTTACAAAAATGTGGTACATTCTGTCATTAGTTTTTCATGTGATGAACTTGGACTTGCTACCCTGCCTTTTTCTGTTACTTTGAAGGCAAGTGTTCTGTCTTGTCTTGCATCCCTTCCTACCGTTGCTTCCTTCCATGGGAAAGACTGACATGGTCTTGGGCATCTTGCAAAGACTTTTTTTTTTCTTTTTTTTTTTTAAAACCACTTAAGTAAAACAAAGTCTCTTGCTGTCAAGTAATTTGCCACTAATGTTCAGAGAAAATTCTGCTTTTCTTAGTCATCAACAGTGAAGGAGAAACAACTTTCTCCAGACTTAAGGGAACCTTGTCTTCTCTCAATTCATAGGAAATTTCCCCAGGCAGGTATCTCCAATCAGCTCTAATCTACTCATCAGTGATTTTCTTTCAAAAGGAACCACTTGAAGCTGAGCCAGAGGCTTGTCAAGTACTTTAGGCCTTGTGGGGAACAGGGAGGAATAGAATAAAGGCGGATGAAGAGGGGAGCCATGGAAGAGCTTATAAATCTGCTACTAAATACCAGTAAAACATTTTCTTGAGGTAGAGTACCTGAATTCTAAGGAGGAGAGCGTGATTTCCTGTAAGTTATTTTTGTTTAGTTTTTGTCTTATTTTCAGCAACTGGGAGATACTTTAAAAAATCTCCATAAAATGAAGGCTAGGTACATTCAGCCCTAGTGTAGGTAAAGGATGTCTAGCTGACATTGTACTGATTCACTATGCATAGCCAAGGATGACTGATAAACCCTGGCAAAAGCATGAGTATCAAAATGAGAAAATGTTAAAAGTCTGAAATCATGTAGTAAAATGTATAAAATTACGAAAAATTTCCATTATTCCCAATTTAGCTAAGTAAAGCAACTAAATCCCATAGCACTCTTTATTATTCATGTAATAACAGAAGATGGCAAATAGAGACAATAAGACATAAATTGACTTTTAAACGTTTTTGGCCTTGTGATTGAACATTTACATAGTTTTATTTTCAGGTTTAAATTTCATTCAAAGTGGGGAGGGGTAGCCATATATTGCCATCTTGAATAGTACAATTAGGATTCCAAAGGGTTAAATATAAAGTATTTATATTTATAATATTATAAGACACTTTAAAATTATAAAGTATCTTATTCACATATAAAACATCCATTTACATAAGAAGAAGTTGGGGAGATCCGGCTTGACAACACTGTGGGACTAAGACTTGGGCAGAGAATGGTTGATTGGATCACAAGCTTAAAACCAGCAATCTGGTTAAAATAAAGGAGACATCCACAAAACTTCAAAGCTGTGCAACTTTAGGCTGTAAAAACAAAAGTATATAAAAAACCAGGAAAGGAATATCCCTGTTATACTCTAGGCTGTCTAGGTAACCTTCGGAATGTCTTGTGCAACAAGAGCACATTTTGAGCAGGATGGCCATGTTGGCAGAGGGATTGCTAAACATGACATGGGTACTCTGTTTTTGTTGTTCACTTGACCTAGTTATTTCCTATTCATGTTGTTTGTATCAATAGCCACTTCTTTTTAATGCTAAGTAGTATCCCATTATTTATCAATTTCCAGTATTTGATTATTACAAATAAAGCAGCTATGAACATATATACACAAATCTTTGCATGGATTTATGCTTCTTTTTATTTTACTTTATTTCTACTTTTTCATTCTTGTTTTTTAGAGACAGGGTCTCACTCTGTCACTCAGGCTGGAGTGCAATGGCGTGATCATAGCTCACTGAAGTCTTCAGTTCCTGGGCTCAAACAATCCTCCTGCCTCAGCCTCCCTAGTAGCTGGGACCACAGGCTCACATCAACATGCCTGGTTGGACATATGCTTCTTTTCTTGTGAATAAATACTGAGGCATGGAATGATTGGGTCCTGTTATAGGTATAAACCAGTATCACACAGTTTTCTAAAGTGGCTGTACTACTTTACATTTCCACCAACAATGCATAAAAGTTCTAGCTCTACATCCTTGCTGAACCTTGTATGGTTGACAGCTGTATGGTCAGTCTTTTAAATTTTAGTCATACTAATAGATATGACCTGATGTCTTGTGGTTTTAACTTGTGTTTCTCTAATGAATAACAATGCTGGGCATCTTTTCTTGTGCTTGTTTACCATCTCCATGTCTTGTGTTAGTGTAGTATCTACTCAAATCGTTTCCCCATATTTTATATTGGATGTTTGTTTTCTTATTATTGAATTTTGAGAGTCCATTATACATTCTAAATACAAGTCTTTTATCTAATATATGCTTTGTAAACGTATTTTTTCCAGTCTATGTCTGTCTTTTTATGCACTAATAGTCTTTTATTTACTTTTTATTTTTTTCTAAAGTCAAGATCTTGCTCTGTTGTCCAGGTGGAGGGCAGTGGCGTGATCATAACTCATTGTAACCTCAAACTCCTTGGTTTCAGCAATCCTCTGGCCTAAGCATCCTGAGTGGCTAGGACTATAGGTGCATTTGGCTAATTAAAAAATTTTTTTGTAGAGAAGAGGTCTCACCTTGTTGCCCAGGCTGGCCTTGAACTCCTGGCCTCAAGCGATCTCCCCACCTCAGATTCCCAAAATGCTGGGATTACAAGCACAAGCCACCATATCTGGCCAATAATGTCTGTTAAAGGGCATAAGTATTAAATTTTGCTAAAGTACAATTTACTAATACTTTCCTTTTAATGGATTGTGTTTTGGTGTCTCAAATAAGAAATCTTTGTCTAACCCAAGGTCACAAAGATTAAAAAAACTTTTAATACTAAACTTCTAAAAGTTTAGTATTATCAGGTTTTGTGCTTAAAACTATTATTTCTTTTGAGTTTGTTTTTGTTTATGGGTACAAGACATGGATTGAAGTTCATATTTTTGCATGATGACTTTCATGTTTTCTGCCACCTTTTGTTGACAAAGTTATTCTTTCATCATTGAATTGTCTTTGCAACTTCGTGGAAAATGAGTGTCCATATGTATCTAGGTATATTTCTGGACCCCTCTTTTGTTCCATCAATATATTTGTCTATCTTGACACTGATACCGAACAGTCTTGTTTACTGTGGCTATATACGTCTTCAAGTCAGGTGATGTTAGACCTCTCTAACTTTGTTCTTGTTTTTCAAAGTTGTTAGGCTATTCTAGGTCCTTAATATTTCCATATGAACTTTAAAACCAGCTTATTTTCTACCAAAAAGTCTGCAGAGATTTTGATTGGGATTGTATTTATTCTATAGATCAAGTTATATAGATCTTCTATAGAAATCAGTATTGAATCTTTTAACACATAAACAAAAGTATATCTATTTATTTAGATCTTAGTTTTTCTCAGCAATATTTTTTAGGTTTTAGGGTACACGTCTTTTATATCTTTTGTCAGATGTATCTTTAAGAAAATTTCATATCCTTAATGCTATTATAAATAATACTGTTTCATAATTTCTGTTTTCTTTTTCCTTTTCTTGGAGATGGAGTCTCACTCTGTCACCCAGGCTGGAGTGCAGTGGTGCAATCATGGGTCACTGCAGCCTCAGCCTCCTGGGTTCAAGTGATCCTCCTGCCTCAGCTTTCCAAGCAGCTGGGACTACAGGCATGTGTCACCATACCCAGCTAACTTTTCTACTTGTAAAGATGGTGTTTCACCAAGTTGCCCAGGCTGGTCTCGAAGTCCTGAGGTCAAGCTATCTGCCCACCTCAGCCTCCCAAAGTGCTGGGATTACAGGTATAATCCACTACACTCAGCCAGGTTTATAATTTCAATTTCCAATTGCTTGTTGCTATATACAGAAATACAATTGCTTTTTATAGATTGATCTTGTATTCTGCACCTTACTTACTTAGTTCTAGTAGGATTTTTTTTGGTAGATGTTTTTGCTGTAGATTTTATATATAGATTACCATGTCATCTGAAAATTATGACAGTTTTCTTTCTTTCTAATTGGCTAGCTTTTCTTTTTCTTTTTTTTTTTTTGAGACGGAGTCTCGCTGTGTCACCCAGGCTGGAGTGCAGTGGCCGGATCTCAGCTCACTGCAAGCTCTGCCTCCCGGGTTCATGCCATTCTCCTGCCTCAGCCTCCCCAGTAGCTGGGACTACAGGCGCCCGCCACCTCACCCAGCTAGTTTTTTGCATTTTTTAGTAGAGACGGGGTTTCACTGTGTTAGCCAGGATGGTCTCGATCTCCTGACCTCATGATCCGCCCGCCTCGGCCTCCCAAAGTGCTGGGATTACAGGCTTGAGCCACCGCGCCCGGCCTAGCTTTTATTTTTCAATCTCTCTATAGCTATAGATAGATAGATATCTATAGATAGAGAAATAAATATGCACATACATCTACACTTAATTTATAAAACATATAAATATCTTTTTATTGTTTTAGAGGCAAGGTCTTGCCCTGTTGCACAGGTTGGAATATAGTGGCACAATCATACCTCATTGCAGCCTTGAACTCCTGGGCTCAGGTGATCCTCCCACCTCAGCCTCTCAAGTAGCTAGGACTATACAGGTTCATACCACCATGCCAAGTTAATTTAAATATATATATATGTGTGTGTGTGTGTGTGTATATATATATATATATATATATTTTTTTTTTTTGTAAAGACAGTGTCTCATTGTATTGCCTAAGCTGGCTTGAGCTCCTGGCCTCAAGCAATACTCTCACTTCAACCTCCCAAAGCACTGGGATTATGGGTGTGAACCACCATGCCCAGCAAAAAATTATACCTGTTATTTGGAATTTAAAAATTCTTACTGTTTCATTTTTGATAGTTTTTGTTTTCAGGTGAAATTCAGTAATCTTTTCTTCCATGATGTCTAACATGCCATTAATTCCATCCAACAACATTTTCATCTCCCATATTGTCTTGGTCCATTCTGTGCTGCTATGACAGAATACCTGACTGTATAATTTATAATGAACAGAAACGTATTTGGCTCTCAGTTCTGGAGTCTGGGAAGTCCAAGAGTGTGGCACAAACATCTGGTAAAGACCTTTGTGTTGTGTCATCTCATGGTGGAAGGTGGAAGGGCAAGAGAGGGCGAAAGCAAGAGGAGGTTGAACTTGCTTTTATAATGAAGCCACTTTCAAGATAGCTAACCCACTCTGGTGATAGAAACATTAATCCATTCATGAGGACAGAGCCCTCATGACCTAATCAGCCCTTAAAAGTCCCACCTCTCAACATTGTTGCATTGGGGATTAAATTTCCAACACACAAACTTTGGGGGACACAGTCAAACCACAGCATATATCATGATTTTCATGTCTAAAAATTCAATGTGTTTTTTTTTCTTTTGCATGCCTCTACATAACTTTTTAAACATAAAGAATACAGTAACAATAATGATGTCAATGTCCTTAGCTGCCTATTTAATATCTGTGTCAGTTCTAAGTCAGTTTTGACTGACTTATTCTTTCCCTCATTATGAGAGTTAATAACTATTGGAACTAATCTCTGAATCAGATAAAAAGAAATTCTACTGTAACAATTGATTAGAAGGCCTAAAGTTAAACAGTTCAGATTATAACATAAAACAAGAAAAGTCATGAAAATTGTCTTCAGAGAGAAGGCAGATAGATGTATTATGAATTGTTAAGAACCTGCCAGTACAAGGTATACTATTGGTGAGAGGAAGGTTAAAACAACAACAAATCTCTATAAATGAAAAATGTCACCCCCCCAGCATCAACAAAGAAATACAATTAGAAACTCAGAGAAAACTGAAAGTGCATATAAGAAATTTATGTTATGAAAATAAAGTAAATTACACTGCATGATACGAGCAATTGATGGAAATGAAAAAGCAGTATTTTCTGAAATCATAAAGCAAAAATTCAGATAATTCAGAAAGATGAAGTGGAACAACTAATGCTTTGTATTGGTGTATACTTTCTTTAGGCTTGTCATAATTACTAAATGTAATTATATTCCTGTGATGTATTTAGTTTTCCCCTTTGAAACTAATTTGTCTTTTTTTATAGGTTATTTTCTTTTTCATAGGAGCTTGTTCCTATTTATCTTCTTCATGGGTTCACACTTAGTGCTTTTCAAAACTAAAAACTTTTCTGTTGTTGTTTAGGCTCAGTAGTAGCTTCAGATGCTTAAAGACAGCCGATTAAGTACTGCCTTTTGGAAACGTAAACTTATGCCCATTAAGCACATGTTGAAAGACTCTTCACACAATCACTTAAACCCCTTCGTGTTTTTTCTTTTTCTTTCTTTTCCTTCTTTTTGTTTTGAAACTGGGTTTCGCTCTTGTCTCCCAGGCTGTAGTGCAGTGGCGCCATCTCGGCTCAACGCAAGCTCCGCCTCCCGGGTTCAAGCGATTCTCCTATCTCAGCCTCCCGAGTAGCTGGGATTACAGGCGCCCAACACCACGCCTGGCTAATTTTTTTGTATTTTTAGTAGAGACGTGGTTTCTCCATGTTGGTCAAGGTGGTCTCGAAGTCCCGACCTCAGGTGATCCGCAGGCCTCAGCCTCCCAAAATGCTGGGATTACGGGCGTGAGCCACCACGCCCGGCCCATGTTTTTTTTTAAATTGTTTTCCTTAACTTCGAAGACAAATTTTTGATGAAACCGTTTTTGTTTTCGTTTTTAAATAAACAATTTTCTGAAGTTCAGTGACACCCAAAGTTTCCTTTTAGTTTAACTGTCAGATTAAAATAAGATTATATTTCATAGCTTTACTTAGAAAGAAAGAAATATGTATTCACTGTCTCTGTGTTATGAGAAATTTATCCTTCATTTACTTCCTTCATATTTCCTCTCCCAAGTTCTGGATTTCATTAATAAAATCTGAGATTTTATAGACAGATTACTTTTGCTATTACCATTCAGATTATTTGCCGTCTTTCTGACTAAAGAGTTATCTGTGACATTACTTTTACTTTTAAAAGAGGTGAATAGCCATTATTTTTTATTTTAAGGTATGTTAGGTAGTACTCCCTGTGAAGCAGACAGTGAGATGCATCAATTTGTTCCTCTGCCCAGTCCTGCTTTCCAGAATCCTTATTATTTCTAGGTTAGATTTCTCAGGTTTGTCCTCTTGTACTGTCCCCAGGCCTCCTGCAAATGTCACTGCCCTTTCTGTTTTCTCTAATGTCAGTGTTTTTCAGTTTTTTTTGTCTTTTTCTGCAGTATTTAATCTGTTGTTATTTGTTTTATGACTGTTTTTAATTATCACAATAATGATTTGTTTCTTTTAATTCCTCGAAGTCTTCTTTTATATTGCTTTCTCTGTATTATTGGTTTTAGTTTCAGAGATACAATGTTCTTTCTTGAGAATTACAAAAGAAATTAGAACATTTTGGGGAAATTTCTCCTTCAAAGAGGACAATTTTTTCTCTTAGACTGGTCTCTTTTTTGGATTATTTACATTTTTTTTAGAATTACATTTAAGTTGAAAAATTAGGTTTTTAGTTGTATCTATTTGTATTACATTTTAGTGGATGCTATAGGGTTTATAATATACATCTGTAATTTTTCATTTTCTATTTAGAACTAATATTTTCACATGAAATGTAGAGCTCTTTCAATTATGTAGGTTCGTTTATTCCCATCTCTATCCCTTACGTTTTATTATATGTATTACATCTATATATGTTATAAACCTAACAAAATATTATTATTGTTTTTGCTTTAAGCAGTTATATGTAGTCTAAAGAAATTAAGAGGAATACATAGTCCTATATATTTATCAGATATTTGCCATTTCTGATATGCTCCGTTCCTTCCTTAAGATTTTGCTTCACAAATCAACAAGCAAAAAACAACCCCATTGAAAAATGGGCAAAGGACATGAACAGACACTTCTTGAAAGAAGACATACAAGTGGCCAAAAAGCATATGAAAAAATGCTCAATATCACTAATCACTAGGGAAATGCAAATCAAAACCACAGTGAGATACCATCTCATGCCAGTCAGAATGGCTATTACTAAAAGGTCAAAAAGTAACAGATGCTAGAGAGGTTGCAGAGAAAAGAGAATGCTTATATACTGCTGGTGGAAATGTAAATTAGTTCAGTAATCTTATTACTGGGTATATATCCAGAGGAATAGAAATTGCTCTACTGTAAAGACATATGTATGAGTATGTTAATTGTAGCACTATTCACAGTAGCAAAGACATGGAATCTACCTAGATGCCCATCAACTGTGGACTGGATAAAGGAAATGTGGTATGTATACAGCATGGAATGATATGCAGCCATAAAAAAGAATGAGATTATGTTCTTCGCAGAAACGTGGATGGAGCTGGAGGCCATTATCCTAAGTGAATTAATGCAGGAACAGAAAACCAAATGCTACATGTTCCTACTTACAAGTGGGAGATAATCATTGACTACGCATGAACACAAAGAAGGAAACTATAGACACCAGGACCTACTTAAGGGTGGAGGGCAGGAGGAGCGTAAGGATGAAAAAAATTACCTATTGGATATTATACTAATTACCGAAGTGGCAATTATCTGTACATCAAACTCCTGTGACATACAATTTACCTATGTAACATACCTGTACATGTTCCAACCTAAAATAAAAGTTGGAAAAAAATGAGTTTCATATGGCTAAAAAAAAAAAAAAAGATTTAGTTTCATTTTCCTTCAACAGGAAGAACTCCCTTTACACTTTCTTATAGTGCACATCTGATGGCAATGAATTATTTTAATTTTCTTTCTTTTCTTTCTTTCTTTTTTTTTTTTTTTTGAGACGGAGTCTCACTCTGTCGCCCAGGCTGGACTGCAGTGGCCGGCTCTCAGCTCACTGCAAGCTCCGCCTCCCGGGTTCACGCCATTCTCCTGTCTCAGCCTCCCCAGTAGCTGGGACTACAGGCGCCCGCCTCGTCGCCCGGCTAGTTTTTTGTATTTTTTAGTAGAGACGGGGTTTCACCGTATTAGCCAGGATGGTCTCGATCTCCTGACCTCGTGATCCGCCCGACTCGGCCTCCCAAAGTGCTGGGATTACAGGCTTGAGCCACCGCGCCCGGCCTTCTTTCTTTCTTGAAGGATATTTTTGCTGAATATAGAATCCTGAGTTTATATTTTTCTTTTGGAACTTTAAAATGATTCTCTCTTCATCTTTGGTATTCAGCAGTTTGACTATGATGCTGCTAGGTATGGCTTTGTTTGTATTTATTCTGCTTATAACTGAATTGCCTAAGGTGGAATCTGTGAATTTATGTTTTTCGCCAAATTTGGGAAAATTTTGGCCATTACGGTTTCAAAATTTTAATGCCTCATTTTCACACTTTTCTCCTTTAAAGATTTCAGTTGCATGTATGTTAGGCCATTTGATACAGTCCCATGGGTTTCTGAAAATCTATTCATTTTTTTTCAATTTTTATTTTCTTATTTTTATTTTCTCAGATTGGAAAATTTCTATTAACCTATCTCAAGTTAGAGGATTGTTTTATTTGTCATCTCAATTCCATTACATCCAAGGAGTAAATTTTTTAAATGTTTACTTTTTTAGTTCTTGAGTT
The DNA here is from genome assembly GCF_000951035.1 of Colobus angolensis palliatus. Lineage (NCBI taxonomy): Eukaryota > Metazoa > Chordata > Mammalia > Primates > Cercopithecidae > Colobus > Colobus angolensis. Next base: position 1,210,095 of record NW_012115044.1, read on the forward strand.
TACGCTTGGTTTTAAAAATATAGTTTCTACTTCTCTGTTGAGATTTCCTATCGTTTTATTCATTGCAATTGTTTTTCTTTACCTCCTCAAGTATAGTTATAACAGTTGCTAATCCAACATTTGGGTCATCCTGGAGTTGGTCTCCATTGATTTCTTTTTCTCTTGAGAACAAGTCAACTTTTCTCATTCTTTGTATGTTGAGTAATTTTGCATTTTATTCTGGACATAGTGAATGGTAGGTGTGGATTCTGCTGTATTCTTCTAAAGATTTATTTCACTGGCATTGTTTTATTAGGCATTTGACCTGATTGCAGCCTCAAGATGCAAACTTTGCTTTTTAGATAGCAACTCAAATCTCAGTTCATTTCTTTTGTCTTTAGTTGGAATTTGCTCCACAGAGATATGGTTCAGGAGTCAACCAGAGATTTAGGCAGAATATATACACAGCATATAGAGCTTCCCCTTTCTGATTGCTTTTCTGAGATTCATTCCTTAATTTTCAATGGCTGTGGTTTCCCCAGGACTGTCCTCTCATTCTTCAGACCAGGTGGATTATGATTTTCTAGTAGTTTTAGCTGCTTTGAGCAGCTGCTGACTGCAGCTTGCCTTCAGTTGCTGACTGCAGCTTGCTCAACACCATTTGAAAAATGGGAAATTCATCATGTGCCTATTCCTTTTTTATAAGTTTTAACACTCCTCCAGAATCTACCTGCTGTTGTTCACTCTCCAAGGCTTTCAGATAGTTTACTTCTTATATTTTGTGCAAAGTTTATAGCTGTTATCTGTAGGAGAATCAGTCTGGTTGGACCTTGCTTTGGCATACTAAAATTGGAAGCAAATTCCTTTCTTTTTAATTGCAGAAATTTTATAAAGTTCCAGTAATTTTTCTCTGCTTACTCATCTTTAGGTTGTCAACATATGCTTGACAATTATCAGCTTACTGTAAAATATGAGTTGGAATGGGTTCTTTAAGAGACTATGGTTGTCCCTTTCTCAATACTTCAGTCCAAAACAAAGAAGTATAAACTGTTACATTTAGTTATATTGGAAATCCATGTTACTAGTGTAGAGACGCTGAAGTCGCAAACGAGTGGAAAGGCAGCTGGAGCCAGGAGAGAACTGTAGAGAATTCTGCCTCTGTGCCAAAGTATGTCTCTTCTATATATGAATTGGGATAACCTTGGCAATGTCTCTGATTTTTGCCTGACAAGACAGCCTATGACAGATGTTATATTAGAACTAAGCTTCTTCTATACTCAGCTCAGTGAAGTTACTAGAAATAAGTTGGTAATAAAACCTGTCAATACTGAATTTGAATTCTTATAAATAGTGAGTTGCCTATTACTGGAATCATTCAAGTGGGAGCTTGATGATCATTCCTCCTTTCTTATTATTACCTCTATACTTATTAAAGAGGGGTGGCGGGAGAATATATCACTGTTTTCTCCTTGGCACTCAATAGCTATAGGTTGCACAAACAAATAATTATTGAATTCATTGCATGAATGAATTAGAAGAGAGTTTTCTCTATAGTATGAGAAGGTATATTTTGCATTCTGAGGAGAAGAAATTAAAAAGTTAGGGTGAATATTGTCAAATGTCTTTAATTCAGAATATTTTGGTGGGAGGAATCATGGATAGTGTGCTAGAATATTTTAAAAGAAAAGCAATGATTTGATTACAATCAGTTAACATGAAACAATAAGCACATAAAACTGGCTACCACAATAGCTGTTTTAAAATAATTTCAAATTATCCCTGTAGGAGAAATTTAAACTAAGATGGAAAGGCTCATGGCAGGGCCTTAGAACCTAGGTGAGTTCATATGTTCATCTTTGCAAATTTCTTTTGCTATTTCTGTATAATCTTAAAGAAAAGGCTACCTGTTGATTTGTCACAAAATTTGAACAGGTGTTCCTTTGCCTTCTAGTCTAGCTATCCTAAACAGCACAAACAGATTGTTCTAAACAGCACACAAATGAGTCTTATTTCCTACCCAGGAGTGATTGAACAGTTTTGGTCTTTGTAAGTCTCTAGTCATGACTATGCTTCCTTATTTATCCTCAGGAACCAGTGTGCTCTATTTAAAGATATTGGCACAGTCATATTGGCTTTTCAAAACTATTTGTAATATAAGGTGAACTGGACACTAGAATGAATCTGGAAAATTTTAATTGCTCTAGGAATTTCATCTAGTTCTCACAGTGACTTCAATCACGGCTATTATCCAGTTCACACCTCCCGATCCTGCCCTCACTTTATCACACGAATGAAGCAAGACTGCATAAGTAGAATGGCATTCACACAGGAAGCATTCATTAAATGTTTGAATGAAGAAATGAAAAATGATCTATTTTATTCATCAGATACTTGGAAACTAAAGTTAAGTAATTCTTCCCTCATTTAAAGTTTCACAGACAGATATTTATAATCTTCGGCAAGTGACTGATAGTGCTCTGAAATCATATTAGCGGCCATTTATTGCTCACTTTGATATGTGCTAGGCCACTTCTAAATCATTTATATGCATTATTTCATTTATACCTTACAATATCGTATGAGCCAGGCATTGTTATCTTTCTCTTACAGAGAAGAAATGGAAGTATAAAGAGGTTGGTTAACCAGCTCATGATCACTCTCTCAGGAAGCTTCAGAGCTGAGATCCAAGCTCCAGGGTACTTGCCTTCAAGTCCAGAGCCACTGGTCTAGAGTGCCATAGGAAACTAGCCATTATAGAACAGCTGAGCATTTTAAAAACACATTGTGAAATCACATCAAAGCTTCAGGGGAAATAAGGTGAAAAGGAGATGATCTAAAAAGGCAAAATTTGCTTTTGTGTAAGTTTTACCTGAAACTATGAGCATATATCCCCCAAACTATCACAGAGAATAAAGTAATCTCTCCCCTGTTCCTTCTCAGATTAGAGCTAGGTATTTATGGAAAATGTGGTATCCTAGAAAGGTCAACCAAGGAAGAAGCTATTGGTGGAAGAAAATTTGACCTTCCTCATCCTCTCCACAATCTCTTTAACATCTCATATCTGGCAAGGCCGCAGAGTTCGAGGCATTCAAACTATTGCCTTCTTGGGTTTCTGCCGATGGTATGATTGTTTGTCGAGCAGCTGCTATATTTGTTATTTTTTAAAAATTGTAGTAAAACATATATAATTTAAAATTTGCCATTTTCATCATTTTAAAGTGTACAATTCAATGGCATTAATTACATTCACCATCTTATATAACCATCACAATTTCCAAAATCAGTTCATCGTCTCAAAGAGAAATTCTGTGTCCATTAAAAAATAACTCCTCATTATTCCTTTCTCCCAGTCCATGGTAACCTCTAATATACTTTCAATCTCTGTGAATTTGTCTATTCTAGATATTTCATATAATTGAAATCATGCAATATTTGTCCTTTTGTATCTGATTTATTTCACTTAGAGAGGGAAAGGGGTCTTAATTCTTTTTTCAGTAACCCACTCTCTAGATAATCCACTCTGCAAAACAGCATTAATTCATTCATAAAATCCGAGCCCCATGACCTAATCGTCTCTTAAAGATCCCACCTGTCAACATTGTTGCACTGGGGATTATGGACTTTGGGGGACACATTCAAACCATAGCCCCACCTTTGGCTGTTGTGAATAATGCTGCTATCAGCATTGGCTTGTAAGTATCTGTGCAGTTGCTGGGTCATAAGGTAATTCTGTTTAACGTTTTGAGGAATAGACAAACTGTTTTCCACAGGGCTATACAATTTATATCCTCACCAGCAATGCACGAATTTCCATTTTTTCCACATCCTCACAAACATTTGTTATTCCTTATTATTTCCTTTCTAAAAAAATAGTCATCCTAATAGTTATGAAGTAGTATCTCATTGTGGCTTTGATCTGCATTTCCCTAATGACTAATGATGTTGAGCATCTTTTCATGTGCTTATTGGCCATTTGTGTATCTTCTCTGGAGAAATGCTTATTCAAGTGCTTTGACCATTTTTAAATTGAGTTGTCATCTTTTTGTTGTTGAGTTGTAGGAGTTATATTTATTATCTTTAATTTTCATCACAACTCTGCAAATTAGGCATTATTGCTTTAACTTCACAGAGGAGAAAATCAAGGCTGAGAGGCTGTTACTTGTCTGAGGTCCTACAGTAAGTGGCAGAGCCAGGATTTGAACAGGATTTGAATCCACATATGATCGGCCATCTCTTTTTTTTTTTTTTTTTTTTTGAGACGGAGTCTTGCTCTGTCGCCCAGGCTGGAGTGCAGTGGCCCGATCTCAGCTCACTGCAAGCTCCGCCTCCCGGGTTTACGCCATTCTCCTACCTCAACCTCCTGAGTAGCTGGGACTATCGGCGCCCACCACCTCGCCTGGCTAGTTTTTTGTAATTTTTAGTAGAGACGGGGTTTCACAATGTTCACCAGGATGGTCTCGATCTCCTGACCTCGTGATCCGCCCGTCTTGGCCTCCCAAAGTGCTGGGATTACAGGCTTGAGCCACCATGCCGGGCATGATCGGCCATCTCTAAGAGGGTGCCCTATGATTCTCCCCTCCTGATACTCACGCCCTCGAGTAATCCCTTCCCCTGGGATGTGAGGTGAATGTGAGTGACTCATTTCTAATGGATATAATATATCAAAAGAGATGGGATGCTGTTTCTGAGATTAGGCAATGAAAGACTGTGACTTGCATCTTGCTTGCTCTTTTTCATCCTCTTGCTTGTTAGCTCTGAGGGCAACTAGTTGCCACATTGTGAGCAACATGATAGAGAGACCCATGTGGCAATCAACTGAAGGAGCCCTCTGGCCAGCCAACAGCCAGTGAAGAGGTGAGGTGTTCAGTCCAGAAGGCTGTGAGGCACTGAATTTTACGAACTATATGAGGAGCTTAGAAATCAATCCTCCCTTAGTTAAACCATCACATCAGCACACAGCTCTGGTCAGCACCTTGGTTATAGCCTTGTGAGAGACCTTGGGGTACAGGCATCTGGCTAAGCCGTGCCCAGATTCTTGATCTACAAAAATGATAATTAAATAATTAATATTTGTTGTTTTAAGCTGCTAAGTTTTGAGGTAATTTGTTATGCAGCAATAGATAACTAACACTTCATGTCTACTGCTTTTTAAGTAAGAACATTAAATTGGTTTAGATGCCAAGCAAAGACATTTTAACAGGAGATGATGGGGCAAGTACTCTCTCTGGGCCTGTTTGGGCACAGCAGATGTGGGCCAACCTAAAGAAAGAATTAAATTTGGGATGGGAATAGCCAACCTGACTGTGGTTATGAGAAGTTTATTGAAAATAATTTTGTATATTGACCTTTTGGATTGTTCTTGTGAGTCACGGGGTTCAGCTTATACTGTAGTCTCCCTTAGGAGCACAGAAGAGCTATTTTGAGATATCCTTACCTCTTCTCTGAAATCCCTAAGTTCTTCCATTGGACAGAAAGGTACTAGGGAGAGGGACAAATAGGTTATGACTTCTTCCTACTTCAGAATTTTTCTGGATTAAAACTACAATGTTCATTTATCAGGCTTTGGGCACCCATTCATACAAGAAAGTCAATCTATCATCATCAACATCAGTAACAAGTAACAAGTATTGATGGCACATTGTGTTCTGAACCTGTAGTTCTTGAATGGACTACATGGGGCTCAAAGAAGCCTTTGCAATTATAGGCACAATGATGTATGTTTGTGCAAATGTGTGCATTTTGCCTGCAGAGAGGGGCCATAACTTTCATAGACTCCCAAAGGGGTATGGAATCTAAAACAGTTAAGGACCATTGCTTGGATTTCTTATTAGCATGCTTACTCCTGGCTATAACTGTACCCTTATTTTGAATCTCAGATCAGGGATGGGCCTTTTCTGCTTGTCCAGAGTCTCCTGTTGTTGTTCTTTAGATCACCAGATTGGATCCTTTGGATACTGACAGCAGCTCAGCTTAGGCCCAGGTAACCACAGCCTCTTAAGATACTGTGCCTGAGTTGGCCAGGCAACCTCCCAGTGGGAGCACTGGTCTATCCACAACAGTCTAACTCCTATCTGCTGGCTCACTGTGAGGCTCCTCTGTGCTTTTGTTTTTCTATCTCAGGGCAATTTACTCTTATACATACGTGATAATGCCAAGAAGAGACTTTTTGGCAAATAAATCTCTTCTTTAGTGTCAAAATGATAAACAATTAGCATTGAAGGTAAAAGAACTCTAGTCCAAATTATACTATCTTATCACAGTTTTCTTGAAGCTCTTCAGTGTTGAAGAACTTCTATCATCCTTGCAAAGAACCCATTACATTGCTTGGCAGCTGTTCCAATGATTGAAAACAGCTCTCAATTCAAGTTACTTTAAGAGTTGTTTGGCTGGGTGTGGTGGCTCATATCTGTAATCCCAGCACTTTGGGAGGCTGAGGCAGGTAGATCACCTGAGGTCAGGAGATTGAGACCAGCCTGGCCAACATGGTGAAACCCCGTCTCTACTAAAAATGCGGGCATGGTGGCGTGCCCCTGTAATCCCAGCTACTCGGGAGGCTGAGGCAGGAGAATGGCATAAACCCAGGAGGCGGAGCTTGCAGTGAGCTGAGATCCGGAGAAATACCTAATGTATATGATGAGTTGATGGGTGCAGCAAACCAGCATGGCACATGTACACCTATGTAACAAACCTGCACGTTGTGCATATGTACCCCAAAGTATAAGAATAATAAAAAGAATAGATCATATGATTAAAGAAATAAAGATATATAACATTATTTCACACCTGGGTGCTGTGGAGTAAAATTCATACCACTGCTTATGATTATTTAGTAATATCTTGTTTATGGAGGTTTTCATAGCAAATTTTCCAATTGCAATTTTAACACCACACCAAGGAACTTGTCAGTTTCAGGTATGTGTCTAAACAGAGATGATCTTTGTGAGAAGGTGTACAAGCTGTATTCCTGCAGCTCTTCCCTGTTTATAAAAACATTATTATTTTTTGTTTCCTGCAGTGGTCTTCTAGGGTAGGCAAGGATCATTACCCTCCATTTTACAGAGGCTCAGAGAGATCAAGGAACTTTCTGAGAGTCAGAGGCTTGGTGGGCCTCAGGCAGGGCTTCAGATGCAGACATTTGGATTCTGAGTTCTGGGTGTGATCAGCCACTGCACACACAGCCAGGAATGGAACTTCAGGGCTGCCCCTTTTCACTTGGTACCAGAAACGTAGGTTGGAGGTGGGGGGTGTCAGAATTGCCCTTCTCTTGGCCTCCTGTATGAGAAATAGAATAGCTTTTTTATAATGAAAGTATAATTGACCTACAGTAAAACGCACAGCCATGAAGTGCACAGGCTGATCGGTTTTGATAAATGCAGACACTCATACAACCTACATCTGAACAAGATGTAGAACATTTCCACTCTGGAAACATTTCCACCACTTCATATCCCTTCTCAATCAACTACCCCTCCCTCTCTGTTCTGCCAGCAACCTCTGTTCTGATTTCTGTCCATAGATTTGGAGAACTTATTTAAGAGAGTTCTGTTTCGGTCACCTGCAGGAAGGGCCAAGCGAACAGCAGTGACTTTGTCATTCCTTTTGGTTGCCATGGTCAGGCGGGAGCCAGTCTACATGTGAGCCAGTTGGATGGGTCTGCCAGCTGAACAGAGGCAGAGTCTCTGTGACAACAGTGCCCTTCTGCATTCTAACAGGTAGTGAGTGTCATTTAAGCAGCTTTGAGATCTTGCCTGAGGTTCTTGTTCACTTGCACATAGCATACCAATGGAATCAAGTTAATGTTGACATAAAAAAGACGTCCGCTCCATCCCATTCTACCTCTGTGAAGAGCAGGTATAAGCCCATAAACATCTATTCTGGGGGCTCCCCTTAGGAGAGAGACCCTCCCCTGCACACAGACTTGGGAAGACTGAGTCATGCTTTAGAGCCCATTAGCCAACATCTTCTTCAATAGCAATCACGACTACTCCCTTTTATTAGCAGTTACTCTATGGTAACTACATTGAGATGATGTGCATGTAGGGGCCACTGTCCTTTGTGGAAGGAATTAGGTTTGAGGAATTGGACTATCGATAGAAGGTGGCTGGGCAAGTGATGAGTCAGAATCAGGAGATGGTTCTGAGGAGACAGACCTGGCTGCCCAGTACTGTGCCCCATATCTGAGCCCCATTTCTAGTTAGGAAAGGTCTTTCATGGGGTGGGTACAGCCAGGATGGTCCACCCCACTTGCCTCCTCCCCCAACTGGCATTCTGGGCAATTCCTTGAAAGGACATTCCTTGTCTTCTTCTCACACGGCTTGAGAGAGTACACTTTGTGATTTGGAGCAAGATCCAGCCCATCCCAGGCTGAGATCCTCTTCTATCCTGGTTAGGAACAGGTGCCAAGAGAGGCTGCCATGGGAAACACACGGCCCAGCCTGAGATGAGCATTCTCAGCAGACTCTTACTTCCATTACAAGCAGCAGTAGTAGGAAGCAATGTTTTTGGAGAGTGTCCACTGCACTCTCCTTGGTCTTGCCGGTGACGTGCAGGGGCGGGGACCAGCTCACCTTCACATTCCTGGCCATGAAGGTGTGAATGGATCCAGACAATAACATGTTTTCATTTGTGGTTGCTTATCTTTTGTCTCCAACTGGCAAGCTACAATGATGTTGGCACCATGAGACAACAGCGGGGAGTCACAGCCTTTTCATAAATGCGTGGAGAAATGAGGAATCAGCAGGTACAGGTTACAGTGACTCAGGTGGGGCACAGGAATTTCATGATTTTAAAAAAGCGTTCCAGATTCTTCTCCTTGCCAATGAATAGTTAATTTTCCCAGTTGCTTATCTATTGCCCCCATCTTATTCAAAACTGCACGAATTCAAATGACCCCACTTCATCTAGACAAAATCGTGAAAAGAAAAGACAGTCAATCAAGATTCTGCTTGATTAACATCTTGGGAGAAGGCTAACATGAGTCTTCAGGGATGAAAATAAATGGCTCTGAGCCTGGGCTGTGGTCCTAAACATCACCTTGTCACTGCCTAAGCAAGGAAAGCAATGGAGGGAATTAGAGCTCTCGTTCCAGTGTGATTACAATTTTACCTTTAACAGGACATGGCAATGTTTTTTGGCATTCAATTATGTCTTGCTATGCGTGCATGCATAGATTCACATACTCAAACATGCAGAGCTAGAATTGAAATCATCTCAAGTGAGAATTCTTGTGATGCATTTAAGGGGCCTGCATTTGACAGGTTGCTACCTAGTTATGGACTAAAATCTCACCAGGCACCCCCATAGCTTATCGCCTGTCATTTCAAAACAAAGACATCCTGCTTCCCCTTTCTGTGTCACATCTCATCGACTCATTCTCAGCAGACTCTTACTTTCATTACAAGCTCGATGCCACCTCCCTGACTTTCATCAGATGAAAACTTGAAAAAAAAAAAGAAAAAAAAAAAAACCATTCCATGTTTTGACTTGGACTCTAGGTGTTGTTATTCTCTCAGTCCAGCTCGGGGGGGGGAAAAAAAAAGCCCACCCCACGAGGGGGCAGGCCTGCTTTCCTGTCTCCTGCCACCACACAGTCTCTGAAGTGTGTGAAGAAGAGAGGAAGAGACAATTAACACTCAGCACCAATCTGCATTTCCTTTTTAGCTGCCATTTACACGCTGCTCAGGTTTTGAAAACCAGCATTTCATGCTACTCCCTAGAGAGCCAGCACCAGCTTCAGCAGGATCCATCTGCACAGCAGTCACATTGCTGAAATCTTCAGCCAACCCAGAATTCATTTATTTATTTTTTGAAAAAAAAATGAGAGAGAGGAAGTGAGAGAGTGCGAGTGAGTGAGCAAGCGAGCAGGTGAAAATAATAGATTAGAATCTGGTAATATTTAATGTGCACGCTTGACCAGTTCCTGTACTGGTCCAGGCAGGGGTGAGTCAGTGGAGTTTTTCTTTGATCATCTTCTAGATTAGTGTGAGCAGTGAGCGAATGAGCAAGAGCTTGTGACAACAGAGGATGACAGGCTGTGAGGTTCGAGGCAGGAAGGACACACTCCATAAGTCTCGGCACTGCTCATCAGTCCGTGTGTCAGCACGCTCTTGCTGATGGGGAGCAGCGGGGAGAAATGCCATACTGGGAAGTCACTGCTGGTGTGGGACAAGTTACAAGATGCTTCTGGGGGAGGAAAATGTGTATCATCAACTCCTCAGGTCTGGCCAACTTGCTTTATTTCCTTCAGCCCCCAAAGGGTGGAGCACTGAAGCATAATAGCTTCAATAAGCTTTGTTATTTTATCATTATTATTTTTTAAACTGAATTCACCACCACAGGAGGTCACAGAGTCAATGGTCACAGCTGGCTTTTAAAAAAGGGTTGAGTCATTTTGTGATTGATAAAACAGACTCAGCCTGAGATGAGGGCAATCAGGTTTCCTGCTTGAAGGCATCAGTTGATCACTACAGGGGTCAGAAAGAAGTGTTTTTCTCATGCAAGTTCTGGCATAATAGTCTAGGTGAATGCAAAAAAAAAAAAAAAGTTAGTCTTTTGATTTGTTTGTTTTTGTTTCTAAGAGAGAGCAGAGCTGAAAAGCCCATCCTTACTTTAGTAGACCAACGAGTGGTCTGATTCCATCTGGCTCTGCCTGCTCAGATGGCAGTTGTGACGACAGTGGTGCTACAGACACATTTACCAACTAAGCAGTGCAAGACAGTACTCTGCATGGGCCCAGACTGACCTGTGAACAAGCACAGGTGTGCTCAGATAAGGAAAATACCTTAGGGCAGGAGGTGGGGTGAGCACATGGTCGTTATAATAGAATTTAGTGAGTTAAAAAAAACAACAACAAACCAACACAAGACTCATAAGTACCCTATAGTATCTGCGGATGCAATTACATGCCAAGTTAAGCCACATCTTCTCAGGATACAGGGATGTTTTGCAGCTCTCACATTAACACAGACATACAACATGGGCTTCTCAGCCTATCAGAGATGAGGCAAGATAGGGTTATAATAAATAGCTTTTGTTTTTTTGGCTCTGCCCTTACTAGGGGAGACTTCCAACCTTACCGATTCTCAAATAGTTCTTGGAGTCCCTGGTGAGAAGGATGCCCCTCTTCCGCCATTCTGACTTAATGACACTGGAGCCACACTGCATGGGTTCAAATCCCAAACTCATTCCTCCTCTCAAAATGTATTTAAGGGAGTGCCTACTGTGAAACTGACATTGTTCTAGATGCTGAGGAAAGAGCCATTCCAAGTTCTCCTGTAATTTTGGTTCTAGGGAAGATGTAGAAATGCAAATAAATAAACAAGTAAATGTATAATATTCCAGACAGAATATTAGAGAGATGCTGTGGAGGGAACAAAAGTCTACTTGAGATGTCTTCAAGAGAAAACAAGAAGAATGAGAGAGAAAGTAAGAACAACCATCTTAAGAAATTTGCTGCAAGGGGGAAAGAAGTGGAGTGTTTTGACTTAGAAGTGGAATCCAAGGAAATTTGTTGTTGCTGTGGTTGTTTGTGGTTTTGATTGGAGAAATAGCATCACATTATTCTGATGTTATTCTGATTCATGTTATTAATTATTCTCACATTATTCTAGTTATGATTCAGTAGAGAAGGAAAACAGATGATGCTAAAGCAATGTACTTGTGGCATGAGGGGTTGGGATCTGGTGCAAAGTGGAGGTGTTGGCTTTAGGTAGAAAATATACAGTTCATCCAGAGGAGCAGGAGTGAAGGTAAACACATGGACATAGTGTAGAGAGATGTGAGGGTAGAAACTTACGTGAGTTCTTTTTCTAAATGCTCCGATTTTCTCAGTGAAGTAGGAAGCAAAGTTATCAGCTGAGAGTATGGAGGAAAAGAATGTGTTGGAGATTTGAAGAGAGAGAGGAATATGTGAAATAGTCCTAGAAAAGTGAGTTGACTAGGGAAATACAGTAGGCTGCCAGGCTACACTAATGGCTCACTTGTGGTTTGTGATGATAACTTTAAAGTGAGACCAGTCAGCGTGGTTGTTTTCTTTGGGCATGTTTGGCTGCTTAGGTACAGGCATGGAGAAGTGGAGAGCTGGCCAAGGGTTTTGTCAGCTGAGTGTGACAAAGGAAGAGAGAGTTGAGACAGTTGAAGGTGTGTGCTGTGAATAACACACCATGGTCCATGAAATCTAAACTAGGTGGGAAGAGAAGTAGGAAATGAAGGGAGTGAAGACAATAAAAAGGTTCCAGGAACAATGATTTGTAGGTCTCTGAGTGGTCCACGAATTGTTGGAGTTGGCAGACTAGAGAAGGTGAGCTGGTAAGAGGAGGTGGAGGTCCGAGAGGGAGATGGTGAAACATGGTGCAGCTGCAGTTGTAATTGCTGATGATGACTAGGCAGGGGCATGAACTTGGGATGCTAGTGAAGGGAGAGTAGAACCAGAATCGCTAGGGGAGAGGAGGTGAAATAGTTGGGGGCCAGCACTCTGGGAGGAGCATCTCCCTGCAGGTCCAGTAAATCTCTGGGAGCGGTTTTCTTGTTGTATTTTATGTGAGTAATGCCCTGCTGGAGCCCAGCTCCGTGAAGTCTAAAAGGATGTTGAAAGCACCAAGCATTACAATATAAGTAGCTTTGGAAGGGGTTCAGCCAAACTGACATCTTCAAGCAATGGGTCAGAGGAAAGTGAGGTCAGGAGATGACTGCACTAAGGACCCAGGAGGGACAACGGCTTAAAAGTGGTGATGAACAGAAAGGAAGACACTCAACTTACCTCCCAACCTAGGGCTCCAAAGGAAAGAGGAGAAGACATTTAAATGGTTGCAGAGACTCCATTTGTTAATTATGTGACTCAGAAAATTATTTAACCTCTCTATGCCTCAGTTTTCCCAAATGTAAAATGGAGACAATAATTGTACCTCCCTCACAGGGTTGTTCTGAGGATTCAGTGAGGCAATGTCTGAAATGCACTTATCACAGTACCTGGTGCAGAGCAAGTATGGATAGATTTTTAATTGAAGCAGTTGATTAGCTATCTAGGTCACCAGAGCCCCAGTATTTCTGAAGGGACAGAATGAGCTCTTGGCAGGTGCTGAGGAGCTTCTCAAGGAGGGTGAGCACAGATGCTGATTTAGCCATGAGAGGCGCAGTTCAGAGAGGAGGGTAAGGAAAACAGGCCCACAGCCAAGACAGAACAATTAAACATGTAGGGAGTTGAGAGGCTTGACAGAAGAAGTGAAAGTAAAACATGTTTCTAATCAGAGCTATGAGGATGGTTGCCTGGAGGCTCTATTGGTAATTGATGTGCCTCTGACAATAATTAGAAACAATTTCTGGGGACTTACAGGGTACAATCACCTAGTGATATTATTTACCACGGAGAGTACTGTCTGAGGTGAAAATGGATGTTATTGTTTCCTGAGAGCACATTACAAAGTGACTTCATGGTGAATAGATTTTCCAAGATATTTGACATTCACTGACTTTCTGTTTAGCTCCTCTTAGTGACAGAGGCCCTTACTGTAATGACAATACCTGGATTTATCTCTGCTAATGGCAGAAGACATGTGAAAGATAAATCCTCCCTATGTGGGCCTCCACATCATGAATGAGACAGCTTTGCCTTCCCAAGCCTCTTAGATACCCAAGGGATTCTGAGAGTGTGGAAGGCCCAGGGCACAGCCTCACCCCAGTTCAAGAGATCCTCAACCACAAATGCCAAGGGACAGCACTAGCACAAATGGTCTTGTCTTTTTCTAATGTGAGCTTTATTTTATGTCACTTGGGACTAAGTAACAGAGTGTATATAAAATAGCACAGAGTCTGGCTCATAGTGAGCACTCAGAAAGTGTTGACTCATGAATTATTATTTTCTTGGGTTCCTCTGATAAGACCTAGGGGGCCTCCCATATTTGGCATACTCCAAGCCCTGGGGATGGGATCAGGGTTGGGGAGAATCAGTGGCATTTGGGCAATGGTGCTGGTGAGCTGTATTCCCTTGAGGAATCCCAAGGTTCAGTGGCTTGGGTTTTTCCTTGAGTTGGCTTCTCTTTTGTATAAGCCTGGAGGCAAGATGCCAAATCGCAGCTCACCTTCGAGGGTATTACGTAGGGGTTTGAAGTCAAAGCTTTATAGATTGAACAGTATTGATTTGCCTTCCACTCCCTCTACACTGGAAGTCAAATGGGAACGGAGATAGGGTCCAGGGAAGGAGGCAGGAGGGGGCATCTATGATTGTAACCTAGCTTCCAAGCTGAGGGACGAAAGGCGTCCCAACAGCTTATCCCATGCTCTAGCCCAGCTCGCCAAGATGGGAAGCAATACTCAAGGCTTGTTGAAGTCTAAGTCCTACAGATGGTTTCCCAAAAGAGCATTATTGGCATTTTCGGAGGAACGATTCTTTACTAGGTGGGACTGCCCCAGGCAGTGCAGGGTTATAGAACACCTGTTGCCTCTGCCCATTACATGTTGATAGAGTCTCCCATCCACAGGCACTGTGATAACCAAAACTCTCTACACATTTCATAACTTTCCCAGGTTGAAAACGTTAGTATGAGTGACAACACACCTGGCATGTGCAAATAGACCTCTCTGCAAATGTGACTGCACACCGGCTGGCTGACCAGCTACCTGGCCTCATCTGAGTCACTCCCTCGTCCCAGTCTGAGAATGGGGAAGGCTGGCAGAGCAGTCTCCCGAGACTGAACAAGTGTTTAAAGATTGTAGATCCTGGCTGTCCCCTTCGCGGAGATGCGACCCTCTGTGCAAGGGCTGTATTAGTCACACTACCTCCAGTCATGCATAAGTGTCCCAGTTCATCACATACCACCTGCAGGGGGTGTGTTTACTCTGAAGCTAATGAAGCTTTAAGATTCGGAGCCTCTTTCAAGGCTCAAGTATGAAAGAAACTTGATAGAATTCCCAAATTTGAAACAATCCTAAAATTTTACATGACATTACCAATAACGCCTCATCTGAGAAATTTGGCTGTGGAATGATATTAATATTAGCTATAAAGTGTTACAAGTCTGTGTGTGTCAGACAGTATATACCAGGTGCTTTCAACCTTCCTGTGAGTTCATTTTTTTATTATCCCTATTTAATAATTGAGGAAGTTGAAGAAGAGGTAGGTCAAATGCCTTGCCTAAGATCACACAGCCAACAGGGCTAAGCGTCAGGATTTGAACTTCAAACTTTCTGATTCCAAAGCCCCACATGCTCTGCATTAGGTTACACTGCCTCTCAGGCAGGGGTAATCATTAATGCACAGAGATGCTGGTTCAAGGTGTGAAGAGTGGGGCTCCTGGGCTCATCTGACCACAGTGGGTGAAGGACAAGTGCAGGGTCCCTGAGGAGATGTGTGTTTGGCTGACAGGGCAGAGAGTGTGCTAGCAGGCTACCGCGGAAATCCTCTGGGAGGGATGGCAGTCAGACGCAGGTGGAAAGTTGAAGACTTTGACCAGGAAGAATCAAGTGGTCTGTTTTGAATCTCAGCTCAATCTGGAATGTTCTGTTCCTGAAAAAAGGAGTGACGTTCCCCTCTTCTTTGCTGACTACATAACACAGAGCCCTCAGATTTGCAAGTTAGAGAGCAGAGGTGCAGGGTCAGGTGAGCGAATAGAAAAATCAGCAGCAAGTATTTCCCTGACGGACTGTGCTGGAGGGAGCAGCCATCTGAGGAGAGTTGTTGGTAAGGATTTGGCATTTGAAGTATTTTTGAACAAGTGCAGGTGCTGAGAATGTACATTTTCAAAAAAATGGTAAATAAAATAAAGTCACCTATACAAGAAAGAGACAATGTGAACGAATGTGGGCAAGAACGGCACCCATCTGGTGGAGAGAAAAAGGATGTCACAGTAGGAGAACTCCAGAAGGGCCAGAAGGAGACACATTTTCTTATCCACAACATTTTCTCATCCACAATAAGTGAAAGTGTTTCTCCAGTTTCTCAGTGAGGAACAGTTCGAAATGCACATGAGAAACCCCTTTTATATCACTGATTCAGTCTTGTGTGCAATAATGCTTAAACTATGTGTAGTATTCATCATAATATAGATTTGTATTATCAACGACTCTCTCTTTTTTTGCCATCATAAAGAGTTTAAGATTCCCTGTGCAATTTGACAATTAGCAAAATGAAAATGCACATCTTACCAGTCACTTGTTGGAATGTATCTTACAGAACTACTAGCATGGGTATGTAAAGACAAATAGGGACAAATCTATTTATTATGGCACTTGTTGAATAAATTAAAGTTCGGCAGCAGTGGTTTACAACCAATCATTTCACGAGGTTTGAATAGATGTGTTATATTAAGTGAAAAAAGGAATGTGCAAAAATTCTTGTTGTACAGTGTGCGGTCTTATTAAGAAACACTGTACTTGTGTGCATATGCCTGTAGGTAATTGTATAAACAGAGGGAAACAATCTGAGAGGACAGTGGATACCTTTGAGAGCTGAAGTCAGAAATAAGAAAGGATTTTCACTCTTTAATTTATACCCTTCCCAAAAAGGTAGAAGAGGTGGGATTGTGGGTGATTTTTACTTATTTATTTTTTGTGCCTTCCTCATGTTTTCCCAAATTTCCTGTAGAGAAACCTGTGTTCTCTAAATGAAGCTTGTATGATTAAGCTTCATTTCTGCCTGCGAAGCAGTGTGGTGTAGAGGCTAAGCCTATGGGCTCTGAAGTCAGAATACCTGGTTTCACATTCCAGCTCTACATCTATGCAGGGGATGGTAATTGTGGGTGAATGACTTTGCCTCCGTGTGCCATAGTTTCCTCATCTGTAACATGGAGGTACTAACAGTATTCCAGTCCGCGAGACTGTTGGGAGTATTGCATGAGACCCTTTGTGTAAAGGGTGTGGTCAGGGCCATTATTAGTGAATGTGGAAAGATCAAGCTCAGGGGCACAGGTAGACAGGTTGATGTGAGCAAAGGGCTATGCTTTCCTTGTCTTCCTCTGAGATTGCAGAGAAAGAGCCCAACTGGAGGCAGAAACAAGCTGATGCAGAGGAGAATAGAGGCCGGACTTGCTCAGGTTGCTTTTCTTCTCTCAACAGAGAGCAGGAGAGAGACCCACAGGGAGAAGGCCTGGAATGACCTTTTGTTTCGGTGACTGCCCACCTTTCTTGTGGTCCAGCAGCCTTTTCCTGTCTTCTGCAGGCCTTACTTCTGCCCGATTCTCTGGGAATGGAGACTGAGTGTGTGTGCAGAGGGCCTGTCCTCACCCCTTTCCACTGAGAGGCAGGGAAAAGGGATTCCACTTTTCTTCCAAGTTTTGAAATCCCCTTAGCAAATCCTGTCCAGGCTGAACCTGTCACAGTATTTCATCAACTTCCTCCATTCTGAGGCTTGGACAAATGATTAGATACCAAGAGCTGGGTTCTGCCCACAGCGGAAACTGGTTTCTCAGAATTTACTGTTTGACTCTAAAGGCTCGGTTGCTAAAAATGACTCATGGCTCCATTTGTGATTCCTTTTCAGATAAATCACAGGCCAGACAATCCAGTGTGTTTGAAAGCCACAGTGGCTGATTCAGGTCTCAGCATGTTTAGGCCCTATGACTTGACTGGTTAATGTACCAGAAAAGGCCTGAAGTAGGTAAAAAGAGTCACCTGTTGGTCATATAAAGACAACTATACACTGAAAAACAACTGAGCATTATGGGAGCTTCACGTCTGAGGGCAGCCCTCCTTCATGTTAGCTTAGATGGCAGCTATGCCAATTTGCTTTTGAGATCAATCACCGCTCTAAGAATTCAGGTGCAGACACACATGCATTGTCATTATCCAAGATGCTTCAGAGCATCTTGGCCACATCCAAGATGCTGTGGCCTCAATCATGACAAATAGCTTCACCTCCCACATATTTCTGTTCCCCTCACCTTTGCCCTCTGCTCCCCGCCCCTAAGCTCTCATGGGAGACTTGCTCATGTCTGATACCTAAGATATGTTTGCCTCTCCAAGCCAGTGCCTGCTCTCCCACGGATGGTGCTTTTATATTGCTTTTCTGATTGGCTAATTACAAAACATTCTGCATGACCCAATTCAACTATAATATGCTCTGTAATGTCTTTCTAGAGTCTTCTATGCAGAATTGATTACCTTTACCTTGGTCCCTCCTAACACTGTTCATACTTATCTCTCTTATTTTCTTTTACCATTTATTTGTTATCTATACTCATTTCTCTTATTGTGGTTTGCTATATAGGTGACCAGTAGTCCTCAAACTTTTGTGGGCGTAAAAAATTAAAAGCAGCAGAATCAATAAGAATCTGTTAAACAGCTATGATGTGCAGGCTGAGGATTGAGAAAATGGTGGGCTACTATTCCACCTAGGATTGGGAAAATAGTGGGTACTAAATAGACTGGGTCTCAGCATCTTATGTTATTGTGTCTCCTCCCCAAGATGAGACCTCTGATCTGGTATCTCTACCACAGAGACTGGGAATCTTCATGAATTATTAATAATAACCCTGCATGATTCTGATTCAGCTGGTTACAGACACATTCTTTGGGTAACAGTGTAGTAGATTCACAGCTTGTATTAATATAATAAATATCATTTATAAAATGCTGTGGCATCAATTTGAATCCAAGTGCTTTGAGCCTAGTATATGAGAACCAGTCAGCTGGCTAGTGAGTTAAGCTAATTAATCACCTAGGACCCTCATTTCAATAATAGTTGTGGCTATCTATCAATCTTTGAATAAATGGTGTAGCAATTCCTAAACCAGTATGCGGGGCAACTCAATGCGACAGTATGTTGATAGGTGAGTCATAGAAAACGTTAAAACTAAATATGTTTTCTTAATGTAGCATTTATCAGAGCTTACAAAGAGCTGTGCACATTGTGACTTTCCATGAGGAACCTATTATAGCCACTTCCTGTTCCGTGAAGTGTGTGTGAAGCATATAGGCTCTGAACCAAAAGGCCGGAGCTCAAACTGACTTTGGTATTTGTTAGCTACCTACTTAGACCAGGATTTCCCTTTCTGAGTTTTAGGTTTCTATTCCTCATTTCTTATTAATACTGGCTCTATCTAAGTCATAGGACTATAGTGAGAATAAGATGACTTAAATATATGTAATAAATGCTTTATAAATTGTAGAGTTCTGAGCAGACATTAGTTTTGCAATACATGGGAAAATGTGCTAGGTGCCATAATTGCGGACTAAAGAAAGTACTACTGGGAAATAGAGGAGGGGGAAATAAATTAATTTTGACTATGATAATTAATTTATAGCTAGCAGTTGAATGAAATGCCAAAAGCAAACAAACATACACAGGTGTTCAGGATTGTTTTTCTGACACCATTTGCTATTCATTTGTGTGTTGCTAACTGTGAGCAGGAGCATGGGTGTAACTAGAGATCTGTGAATGTCAATCTTTGAGAGAAGGAACTGCCAAGGAGGACTTTGATATGGTCAAAGAATTTTATTTTGGATTTCAAATATCTCATTATAATTATAGCTTAATATACAATATTGAGATATATTCAATTCTAAGCCCAAGAAAATCATAATATGGGGACAGAGCTTCATAGAGTTATACAATAACTTTGTAGAATTTTAACATTCCCCAGAGGCAGCATGAGATTATGCAATTTTTTATGTGAGTTATCAATTCTAGAATAGTCTATTTGTTCAATTGGTAGTCTTCTGGCAGTCTTCTTTCTCTCTGTAGTAGTGTTTCGTTGATTAGTTAGAGGAGTTAGAAAAAGTCTCTGAAATTTTGCAAGAAACACCACATTTATATCATACATTTATGTATTCATTAAAAAACTCTAGAACTATTTGTTGAGTACCTACTGCATGCAAAGCATAGTACTAAACACTAGGAAGTCAATACTCCAAAAAATAGACCCTGACCTGACCTTCATGTAGACATTGTCTAGTAGTAGCAAGCACATCATGATAACATAATGTGACAAGCTTTACATTGGAGTGTATACAGAGGGCAACAGAGCATATAGAGGGGTAACTATTTATATTTGATGTGATTGGTAAAAGCAGCCTGTAACTTTGGTTCATAGCCCTACAAGTAGGAATGAGGAGTTCCTTGGAAGTCCATTTGCTGACTCATGGACAAATAAGAAAGGAAGTGCAAAGCCAGTAAATAAGGAAAGCAAGAGGCAATTAGAGGCAACAACATAGGGACTGGCTCCTGGGTGAATTGATTCACTCTTCCTGGGAATGATCCTTTAACCTGGTGTTGCTAAAAGCTGGACATCAGTTTGCTGAGTTGTGATATCTTAAAGGTGCTGCCCAGGGTCTAATTGTCACAGATGAGAAATGACCTGGCCCTGGGGCAAGGTCTCCAAAAAGACTGAGCAAGTCTATGTCTAGTGTCCCAAAGGCCTACAGGTCACTCTTTGGGGCTTGTACTGATGGATTCAACTTCATACAACAGAAACCACTCTAGCTAATTTCAGCAGAACAGGATTTATTAGCAAACATTAAGTGGCTACAAAATTATTTGGGGTGTTGGAAGAGCTGGCTCTAGGATGAGCATCCAGGAACTCCCAGCCTTCAGAGATATACAGCCTCATCCATAATCAGAAAAGTTACATTTCTGCTACAGGAGATCACTGAATTAGAAGCTGCTGACTGCAGAACATGCTGCTTCTGCCTCAGTTCATGCCAGATATGGGCTCTGTGTTCCCTTTCTATTAATTCAGTTTTCAATTCAAATCTCCTTTGAGCATACTGGAGAGTCTTTCTGGAATCCTAGCTGCAAGGGAGTCTGGGAAACATAGTTTTGGGCTTCCTGGCCTCTTCAGCACAGGAAAACATGAGAATGAGGTTATAATAAATTTGAAGCAAGTCAGTCATAGTATCTGCCACAGGACCATATCCTTTTTAGATTCTAACCATATTTGAAGCCCAAAAAACATACTTAACTGCCACTCTTTTAGTTAATATGATGAGAGGCTTGGGGATGGAATATTGGATCCTGCTGGCCCCCTGAGGGTTGGTGACTTAGGGGAACTTGGGTACTTCTTCAAAGGTTGTGGGAGCTGGAGAAGGACAGCCATGGTGTGCATGAGGATGTGATGGGAAGGGTCAGGCAGAGAGTATGAGGAGTACAGTGGGAGATGTGAGAAGTGTAATGGGCATACGGAGTTCAGACAAGCAGCTGAGTTTCAGTGTCCAGAGAAAGCAATTGACCTTTCAAGAACAGGAACTCAGGAATGGCCACCTGGTTGTTCCAATTAATTCTGCTAGAAGTCATGATGTTGGCCTGCTGCTGCATTAATCAGGAGGACACATGCACATCACCCACTGTCTTCCTGGCTTCCTGGTCACTTGTTGATTTTAACTGAGACACAGATCACTCCATTTGATTATCTATCTCATTGAATAGCTTTCCTTCTGAGTAGGCCTGGCTTTTGTCTTCCCTGATAGGATTGGGTCATGAGACCCACCTGCAGGCCCAGGTTGGACCTATATCCAGAGCCAATCATGGTGGAGGCCAAAAGTGAAAGAATTCCAGCCTCATCATTCAGGAGGATATAATATTAAAACTAGGTGCCCACAGACCTGATATGTGGACTACCAGAAATTCATTCCTTTATTCGTTCACTTAACCACATCTACTGAGCCCCTGTCATGCAGCAGGCATATGGGTGCTCTGTGTAGGCAAGGTCATGGTAAGCAGCCTGGAAGATAGGAAAGACTCCCTTAGGTGGAGAAGTGATGGCAGAGCTGGTCAGGCAGAGAGAACAGGAAGCACACAAGCCCTGGGGCTGAAGTAGAAGTAACAAGGGGCAGAGGCCATGTGGCTGGAGGCTTGAGGCAGGGCCTGGACAGGAAAGGCCTTGTTGGCCCTGTTAAGGACTTTTGCTTTTCTCCTGAATGTAAAAGAAAGCAATTGAAAAAGGTGTTAGGCAGAAGGATGGCCATAATGAGGGCTGTGTTTAAAAACTGCTCTGGTGATTTTTAAAACATCCTATGCTTGCTTGCTTTCTTGAAGTATTGATAGGATGGGGTGGCAGGTGTAGGGGGCAGTCGAGGTGGGTGAAAGTGGGTGGAGGCAGATCAGTTAGGAAGACTTTGCAGTAGTAGTTAAGGTAAGAAATGACATTATATCAGACAGGGGTGATGGTGGTAAAGAGGCAGGACTGAGGTATACAGAGGAGGAAGAAGACAATTGAAGGAGGAAGAACAGTGTTGTTCTTTTCACTCTAGTCACTTCAAACTCTACTTTTGCTTTTAGACTTGGTTCTCTTTTTTCATATTTATCTTTTCAACTTATATCCCAGTATAAGAAAATCAAAAGGAATGAGATTTATTTAAGAAAATTCACATCACAATATGAATATGCTTACATACAACCCATGCCAAAGACTTGGAAGTGCTATAAAATCTGTATTTTATATAGTGCCATAGTTAAGAGCACGGATTTTGCAGAGAATCAGCTTTGTGACCTTGGACAAACTATTTCACCTTTCTATGCCACAGATTCACCATCTAGAAAATGGGGATGAAAATAGCAACTACCTCGGGTTTCACTGAGAATGAAGTGAGATAATACATATAAAACAGGTATAGAGCCTGGCACAATGAAAATGCTCAATGAATGTTAATTAGTCTTGTTATTCATAGCTCGTAGCTGACCATCCTCTATACAGTTGATTGATGCTCCCGAAGGTCTTCAGAGCCACCAGTGAGCACCGTACAAGCAGTTACAGCATGACAGACTTGTGCACAGATTGCAAGGACCCTGAAAAGATGGTTCTGCATATTGAATTTCATTCTGCCTGTTTTCTCCCAAAGCCAGGTTCTGCCTCTGGGACTGTGCAGAACTTGTTGGAGAAGCATTGCATGGCAGGGGAAATTGAGAGGTGGGGAGAAGAGGATTGAAGAGGGTGAAGATTGTGAAGTGGAACACAGGGTTCCCATTCCTGTTGGGTAATTTTGATAGCAGTTTTATTGTGATTCATTTTGTTCTAGGGCTCTGATTTATTTTCTTATTCCTCATTCATCTATGGAACATTTAAATGTGCCAAGCACTGTAATAGGTACTGAGAACTCAGCTATGAACAAAGTTCCAGCTTCCATGGAATTTAAATTTTGGTGAGGTTATCTCTCTTGCCAGCAAAATTTATTCTCCCGGAGTTCTTAGCTGGCCAAAGTTTGTTCCTCCATGGTAGGAAAGACAGGAACCAGTTGGGCACATTGCCTGTTCTAGAGTCATAGCGAAAAGAAAGCCCTACTGGAAATGGTTTGGAGCTTATTCCTTTTGGAGGAAATTTAGTTTGTATTCTATCAGGGAGGGGAATAATAGAGAAGTTATTAACCCCAATGAACTTTCCTATTAGTCCTCAAAATATCCATATGGGTAATGTATTGCTATCCCAGATGAAGAAACTGAGGGTAAGAGGTTGAATGAATTTCCCAGAGGTGAGATTCAGGATTTTGACTTTACCTCCCATGCTTTCTTTCTTTCTTTTGTAAATTGGAAGTTATTTGTTCAATTGCAAACAAGCAAATGTAATGGCATTAGCTCATCTGGCCATTGGCTTGATGGTGGTGGTTGGAATTTCTAGCTAATAGATCCTATAGTGAGTATACTATCAGATAGACTGACCTTCATGGCATGTGACATAGCTCAGCGGTTCCCAAATGCCAGTTCCTGGACCAATGATAGTCTATGACAAAGTTGTCACCAATCTTAGCATTTGGAATAAAGTAAATTTAAATTAAAGGCTACTTCTCTTATGTCTTCTCAACATTCCATTATGGAATGATGGTAAAAGTAGGAGGGTTTTTTTTTTTTTTGCTTTTTTTGGGGTTATTGTTATTTTATGAAATAAAAAGTTGGCAAACCTCTCTGTCAATCCTGTCCTGTTAAAGTTTCGCATTTGGTTTAATTCAAAAGGCTAGGGAAACTTGATATAGCTAACTAAATGAAAAATAGAAGTTCTGTTTCTGGCAATATGAATACTAGATATTAAAAAAATCCTTCTGGTGCAAAGCACCTAAAAAAGAAAGTGAAGTTGGAAAAAATTATATATTTTAAAAAATGCATAGTTTTATTGGCAAGAAAGGAAAATTTTTAGAGACCAAAAATGACAAGAAAGCACAAATACAGAGAAAGCCATCTTGGGGACAGAGTAGACAAATCTCAGCTTCTAAGCAAGGTGGGAAATAGGATTAAAGATTCGAAGAAAGCTGGCTCTCCTAAAAAGTGACATCTTCTGTGAAAAAAGGAAATAGAGACTAAAGTGCCCCTCAAGAGGAATCCAGTAAATACAATTACCCTTGGGGTGCTGGGAAGGATAAATTTCTCCTGAAAGATTCATAACAGTGAGTCACTGCCACTGGATTTAAGTCTAGAATTCCCATTGCTTATAAGAGCTGAGAAATCCTAATTTGATAATTCAAAATATTCTGGGTTGCATTGTGTCTCCAGGTGCCCGGTAATGGCAAACACAAACTCTTCTGAAGGCATGCACCTTGATTCCAAGTCAGAAAAATATTCCTAAGATATAATTTCAGTTAACATTTGCTCAAAAATAAAAATCACAAAATAAAGGAGGAAACAAGATGTCATGGGGTGTGGGAATCAAAAGAAACATCAAGAATCAGGCCTGTAGAAACTTCAGGTATTAGTGATGTTGAGTATAAAATATAAAAGAAGGTGGCACATATACACCATGGAATACTATGCAGCCATAAAAAACGATGAGTTTGCATCCTTTATAGGGACATGGATGCAGCTGGAAACCATCATTCTTAGCAAACTATCACAAGAACAGAAAACCAAACACTGCATGTTCTCACTCATAGGTGGGAACTGAACAATGAGATCACTTGGACTCGGGAAAGGGAACATCACACACCGGGGCCTGTCATGGGGAGGGGGGAGGGGGGAGGGATTGCATAGGGAGTTATACCTGATATAAATGACGAATTGATGGATGCTGACGAGTTGATGGGTGCAGCACACGAACATGGCACAAGTATACATATGTAACAAACCTGCACGTTATGCACATGTACCCTAGAACTTAAAGTATAATAATAAAAAAATAAAAAAATAAAAAAAATAAAAGAGGTATTGAAAGTATAAGAACCTATCAAGCAGATTTTTAAAAAAGAACCAATTAGAATCTGTAGAAATAAAAAATACAACCACTGGCATTAAAAAATTTCAGTTACACAGGTGAAAAGAGAGTTAATGAACTAGAAGGTAGATATGAAGTAATTACTCTGAATGCATAGACGAGCAAAGAGATTGAAAACATGGAAGGTAAGAGAAAGGGAAGATAAAGTGAGAGGGTGTAACACACATCTACAGACAGTAATAACAGAGATAATGGGAGAGACTCATATTCAAAATTATCATGTATGAAAAGTTTTCAGAATTGGAGAAATAAAGAAATCTTGAGATTCAGAAATCCTTATGAACACCAAGCAGGATAAATTAGAAAATCACACTTAGACACATCATATTGAAATTATAGAATATGAAAGATAAATAGATTGTAAAAGAAGCTAGAGAAAAGAAAAATTACCTATAAAGAAATAACAATAAACTGATAGCTTACTTCTCAACATCATTAATGAAAATTAAAGGAGAGATATACATTCAAAATCCTTCACTGGAAAATATTTAGCAAGCCAAATGTCATAGCTAAAGAATTACATGCCCCAAATGCCTATGTTTTATTAGCTTTAGGAAAGCACCTTTTCACCTGTAACTGGAATGAATTGCCCCACAAACTTGGAATTTAAATATGGACATTTTCCCTCTTTTCCCAGTTAACTACATAAGAGCTCTCCTATGCCTCCTTATCCTGAAGCTCAGCATCTTCTTATGAGAGTTCCCATGCCCTTTAAGTGAATTGTCCAAGAACACTGAACACTTACTCCAAAGCAGGTTGGTTTCCTTCCAATGTGAGATGTAGAGGGAGATGAAATTTAGTCAGTTTATACCACGCAGTGCAGTTACTTTTTCACTGCCATGTGTATTGCAGTTGCATTCTGCCTTGAAAAATTCCGTGGATATTTGTTTACTACAAGGGCACTGTAACAAATCCAGATCATTGCATAATCACAGTGAGATCCCACTGGGGGTCTCTTAATTCATAACTTTCTTGAGCGACAATTATAACCTCCTAGGAAGCAGTGGGTCACATCAACTACCTCCACTACCCCCAGGCAGAAGTACTGTCCCAATGTCTTAGTAGAGGCAGGTTTTCTTTTTTTTTTCTCAAGTTTCCAAACAAGAATTTAATCTTTCTTTTAAAATCTTTTTTTTTTTTTTCTAAAAAAAAGTACCAGGTAAAATATTTTCCTGTTTTTGCTTTTTCAAGTTTCAGCAAATGCTTGTTCCCCTCAGCCCAGCCCCAGGAGTCAGGACTGATGCTAGGTCAGAGTCTGGAGTGGGGAATGGGACAGCTGGAAACCACGTGACTGAGTTTGAGAGTTGCCACTTACCCTGGATGAGGTAGGTGGGTCAGAGTCTGGCCAGGTGAGAGGAGGCACCCCAATGCTTGGACTTGACTCTGCTCCCTGGACACCTTCCTCAGTCACACCCCAAAGCAAGGAGACACAGGTAGGAGGAAAGGGACAACTGGAGTCTGGAACTATAGGTGAGGGGTGGTTAACCTCTGTATGTGTGCATACATGCACTCTCTCTCACACACACATACCACACAAAGACAAGCTTGTGCACACATGCATATGTATAATTTGACTTTCAGAGCTAGGTCAGAGTGTAGGGGAAGTGAAGGGACTAGGGCAAGGACAGGGCAAGCTAAGGCTTTGGCTACTGACTCAGTCCCTCTGGAATAAGCCCTCTTCCCTCAGCTGAGGGAGAGCAGTTCTCTTACTCCCCCCACATAAGACATAAGACTCTTCCACTCCTGAGGTTGGAGCAATACCTGAGAGTGGGAAAGGAGGGGGGTGATGCCAATGATCAGGTGTGGGAGGTACTAAGTCAATCCAATTTGAATAAATTATAAATTAAAAATAAATAAAATAATAAATGGTCCTTTTTCAGGACAGGGAGACAACGCTGGCATGACTTGCCTGGGACCTTGGGATAACCTCAGGGTGGCTCCGGTTCCTCCCTACTACCTAACCTGGCCTGGGAGACCCAAGGGAGGGGACAGGCACATGGAGGACCCGAGGTAGGGCAGGGTGTAGTAAGGATCAGAAGCTTCAAACACCCAAATAATCAATCTGGGCATGAGCATGGTGAGGGCTTTAACTCGAGCCTGAAGGGTCTCTTGCCATCTCTCCATCTATGGGATGGGCAAGATGGGCAGAGTTGAACCCACATTGGTTCAGAGTGCTGGCAATCAGGGCAAAGGTGAATAACGTGAGTAAAGAGGGGCCTCAGTCACAGCCTGAAGTTCGTAGGGGAGCCCTGCGTCCAGCTCCAGGCGCCCGCAGGAAAAAAGCAGGCAGAGATTTCCATTCCGGCTTAAGAGGCCTGAGTGGGAGCTACAGAACCCAAGGTGCAGCAAGTAGCAGAGGAGGCAGTAGGTGGGGTTGGCATTTTTCTCCTCACGCACAGGCACCAAAAAGAGGCAATGGCACAGGAAAGGCATGTGGTAGCAGCCATGTCCAAGAAGTCAAAGGTCACCAGGAACATCTTCACCATAGTCTGGTTGAGGTGAAATGTTACTTGCATGGTGTCCACTTTGGGCCAGCTGTAACTCTTCCTCTCCAGGGGGTTCAGATCCATGAAGCCCAGGAAGGTGGTGGGGACATTTTGCTCAAAAACCTCAAAGAAGGTGACAGTGACAGACAGTGTGACATGGTGGGGGCAGTAGGACCCACTAGCTCCAGTCTCTGCTTTGAAGCCCTCAATGTGGCCAGATGGTGCAAAGCGTCCTTGCAGCAATGATTCCTCAAAATTGACCAGCAGGGTACAGCTGACAGCAGGGGTGGGAACAGGGGAGGCACTAGGGGGGCTCAGCAGGCCTGGCCCCTTCCAGAGGCTTCAAAGTGGGCTCAGTTTGGGCACCTCTCAGCCTCCGCCCCATGGGACTGCAGTCTGTTGGGTCCAAAACAGGCTCCTGGGGCCCAGGCAGCAGGTGGCTCCAGAAGGGTATGGTTTGGGCATCAGAACTGTTGGCAGCAGTGGGGTGGCCCAGGGTTCCCTGGCACCTCCAAAGGGCTGGCCCCTCTTCCTTGGAACTGACATTTGGGGCTTCTCCAGCAGGAAGCAGCCTTTGCTTGGTGGGGCAGGGGCCTGGAGGTCCAGGACTGGGGGTGTGTGTTTGGGACTGTGCCCACTGTCAATGCCAGGGGACTCCCTAGGCCAGAGGCTCCCCACATTGCCCACCCCAGCCACTGGGCTCTTACCCCTTATTTGTGCAAGACTGCAAATCAGTGTCGAGCGTGTGCAGCTGGCCCAGAGGGCTGGCCCTGGGGACTCCCCCAGGGACCCCTGTCCCCCTGGATCTGGGGAAGCCGTCTCTGGTGTGCAAAGCATTTCAGGAAGCATATGATTGGGGCCAGGGGGTACTCCAGGCCCCTGAAGTTCAATAAGAGGTAGCACTACTTCCCTGTTCCACAACACAGAGGTCACAGTGGGAGAAATGGTGGCTGGCCACACTCGCTCCCAGCCCCAGTCCCCCTGGGCCCAAGGGCCCCACAGGAGATGGTTCTTCAAGGGGTAGGCCCTCTCTGGCCCCCAGCCCAGGGCCTCTCTCCAGTACCTGGGGACCCTCAGTGGGAGAGGTTGGTCGCTTCTGGGCCCTGTGAGGCTCAGAGGCACCAGCTGGAGGGATACCTGGTAGACCCTGGGGGATGTTGTTGCTCCCCGCCCTCCACTTGCTGGGCTGTAGCCCATGAACAGGCCACCCCAGAGAGCTCCCTGCCTGACTGGAGTCTGTGAAGGGCCAGCCTCTGGCTCTGAGAATGGAGACAGCTCTGCCTGCATGTAGCACATGAAGCCCCCCTTGGGTCAGGGGGGTCACCCCCACATGGCCTTTATGCTTGGCCCAGGCTGGGGAGTCTGGGGACATCCGGATGAAGAGGGCTCAAGTCTAGCCATGCATCCCCTCTTCCCAACTGATGCCTTGTTCCTTCCCCTAGCTTGCAGTCTGATACATGCCAACTGCACTGGCAAGGTGACTGCCACCATTCCATGCAGCTCCTGGGCTCAGCAGGACCCTGTAGTTCTGTGGGTCCCATTGCACTTGAGGAGGTGGTAGTAGAGGCAGAGTTTTAAAGCCACAGCAAACAACAAAGGTCTTGCATTCATCTCTCCCAGGGCAGTGAAGCCTGCTCAGTCTAGACTTACACTAGAGACTACTCAATGACTCTCACAGAAAAGAGATCTTCCCAAGGAGACATTTTCTCCTCCTAAGCCAATAAGGTCATCTCACTCATAGTCCACTTCCAGGAACTGACCCCAGATGGACAGAATCTGCTCATATCATGACAATTCTCTTGCTAAAGAAGAGAATAATGCTCACAAAATTGCCCCAGATGGTGGTGCAACTGTTTTTGGCCAAGTGCTACAACTGAAAAGCATGAACAGGGTTTTACCAATGGGTTACAGTTTAGTTCATATGAAAATTGCACTCCCTGTTTATTCCTAATAGGGAAAATATTTCTGATAGTATATGATTCCTAAATGAAATGATGCTAACAAATGTTCACAAATTTTGTGAGGGAGAACACAGCAAATTGTAAGATATGATCTGCAGATATCAAACTCATTTTCTTTACTGGAAAACAGGTCTGACTGCCTGGTACGATTATGTTGGGGGAAAATGCAGCTATAGTTCTCTTCATTTGGAATATAAATGTATATCACAAAGCTAACCAGATCACATTCATTCAGTAGCAAACACAAATCAGCTGTGGCTAGCAAATGTGTGTGCAAAATACACTGACATCAACATCAGTCTGGTGCTTTCTTGTGATCAAATCCAGGGAAATAGAAACTAGCCATCTAAAACCTAACCACTTGCAAAAGAGCATTTATGTTACCAGCAATTTAAAGGAAATGAATGTTCACTGAGGAGTAGCCTATGCTGAACTCTCATTTTTACATGTATTCAACTACATATATGCTGGCTCATCATTTTAAAACTATTAACGACTGGGTGCAGTGACTCACACCTGTAATCCCTTTGGGAGGGATTACAAAGGGATCCTTTGGGAGGCCGAGGCGGGTGGATCATGAGGTCAGGAGATTGAGACCATCTTGGCTAACATGGTGAAACCCCATCTCTACTAAAAATACAAAAAATTTAGCTGGGCACGGTGGCACCTGCCTGTAGTCCCAGCTACTTGGGAGGCAGAGGTAAGAGAATCACTTGAACCCAGAGGCAGAGGTTGCAGTGAGCCAAGATGCACCACTGCACTCCAGCCTGGGTGACAGAGTAAGACTCCATCTCAAAACAAAACAACACAAAAAAACTATATTATCATTTATTAAATGTGATTAGGTATCTCTGGATCCTTGGTCTGTTATTTTTTAAAGGCATAATAAGACCAGGACTTTAAAAAAAAAAACACCCTGTAAAATGTACGATTTTTAAGAAATAATAGAAGTCACTTTTATTCTAACATGCTATCTTTATAGAAATATTGTAAACATTTATTGCAAAAACAATAAATGCTTTTTATTTTTCAAATGTAAACAATACTTAAGTATAAAAGTAAAAACTGAACATTGCATATAACCCCGGTCCATCCCATTTCCTGCAGAAAACCACTATTAACAGTTTTAGGCTTATACTTCTAGATGTAGTTTTATTTCCTGAAAGTTTCTCTTTTACTAAATACTGTATCTTAGAGATGTTTTGATATCAGTACATACAGAGATACCTTATTGCTTCATAGTATTTCATAGAACAGATGTACCATAACTTACTTCCTACTGATAAACATTTAGATTGTTCTCAACGTTTCACACATAAAAACAAAACTGCAGCGATTAGTCTTCGCACGCACATCTCTGCATAATACAAGAATATTTCTGAAGATTTCTAGAATTGAATTAACATGTCGAAGGAGCTACATATTTTATATTTTAACACATTGTATTCATCAAAACATTTTTTTCTGGGTTTCTCATTAGATTAGATAAGCTGTGTTTTGTTTTGCTTGTCTTAGCTCTTGTTTAACCTCTAGAAAACTAGTGACATGCTCTTGGAGAAGCCCCTCTTACAGAAGGCCAAAGAAGCTGAGAAAGCATGGAGGAAATAATCAAGGCTCACCTGGGAAAGCAACACAGCTTCACCATCATTCTCTCGACCCTGAGAAAATAAATCAAAACAAACAAGTATATCGAGTGCTGGGTGTTCAAAACCACATGAAGAATTTTTTTTAACTTAAAACCTTAAATAGTCTTAAATGATGCAGCAAAATATGCCAATTCAATGTGGATACTTATCTCCTTAGATATGAAATGATTTTATATGGCAGTATTTTTATATTCTACGTTCTTACAAGTTTCACATATTCCATTACTTAAGCATTCATATTTCTCACAAAGACTTATGTTCCTCAGGAGTACAATGTTTTAGAACAAAGAATGCACTCAATAAATCTTTACAGAGTCAGTCTTTACAGAGGACAATTCTCCTGTAGACAGGAGTGAATACATATAAAGGACAAATAATGAGGCAAGGCCCTTGTACCTTTCAGGCATCTGCAAAATGAAGAACTGAATTCAAATTTTGATAGGCATGGCTTTCAGAGAAGTCCGACAGAAGCTGTGCATGAATTTCTTTTTTTCTCTTTTACAGTTCCCTTCTTACTTAAAAAAAAAAAAAAAATTCCTGAGGTGGCTTAGTGATATAAACTATGGAGAGAGATGTGGGTGGTTCTTTTAAGTGCACAAAAACCAATAGTCTCCCTCCTGGAAAAATTCTCAGATGCTGAGGAAGATATTTCCTGTGGCCAAAAGATTTTCTTCACTAGTTTTGGTCACAGTGTCTTTTCCCAGTTTAAGTTCTCTGACGTTGACTGATGTGAGCCCACTTGCAAAAGTCCTTCCCACATATCTTATAGAGTTTATCTCTGGAATGAATTCTTCAATGCCAAGTGAGGATGAGCTGCAGGTCACAGCTTTCCTACTGTCGCTGAATTCAGAGTGCTTCTCTTCAGTGTGGCTCCTTATGTATCAAAGAAAAAAAAAAAGAAAGAAAGAAAGAAAGAAAATCCACAAATGCCCACATCATTTGCACTCAAAGGCTTTTTCCTCCAGAGTGGATCTTACTAAGTCGGGCAAAAGCAGAGTGGTAGCCAAAGGCCTTTGTACGTTCAAGGCACTCGTAAGGTTTCTCTGCAGTGTGGCTCCTTGTGTGTCGAGTGAGGGAATAGCCATAGTAAAAACCTTTCCCACATTCTTTACACTCATAGGGCTTTCCTGCAGGGTGGGCCATACTATGTCGGAAGAAAATAGAGTGGTAGGTGAAGGTCTTCCCGCACTCACTGCACTTTGCAGGGCTCCTCTCCGGTGTGAATCTTCATGTGCCGGATTAAGGAAGAGTTGCAGTAAAAGGTTTTCCCACATTCTTTGCACCCAAAGAGTTTTTCTCCAGTGTGGGTCATACGATGCTGGATGAAGACAGAGTGATAGCTGAAGGTCTTTCCACACTCGCTGCACTCATTGGGCTTCTCTCCAGTGTGAATCCGGTGGTGGCACAGGAGGTGCGACCTGTGGTTGAAGACCTTCCTGCACTCCACGCACTCCACACACTTACAGGGCTTCTCCCCTGTGTGAATCCTCGTGTGTCGAACGAAGTCGACTTTTCACGAAAGGCTTTTCCACACTCCTGGCATTAATAAGGCTTCACCCCAGCGTGAATCTGATGATTTCGAAAAAGGAGGCTGTTCTTGTTAAACACTTTCCCCCATTCCTTGCATTTGTAGGTCTTCCCCTCACGAACCAAAGCGTCTTTACTTGTTCCCTGGGAGTCACATTCACGGGGATTGTCTCCTGTGGAGACCGGCTCCTGTAAAACCCATGAATGCAGACCATCACCTGTCCCCAGACCATTGCGTTTAGGACTAATCTTCCTCCGGAAAGTCTCCGTGTGGGAGACGGTAGCCAGACTCAAGCGCCCCTTCCGCATTTCCAACCAGTCTTTCCCACACTCACCTCAACCTGGAGGAACTGCTGGCTCCCTGAGTTAGTCTTTCCAGGAGCAAGGCCCCCTAGGACAAGGCTGGCTGACCTTGGTTTTTACTTTGTCACCTGGACAGCAGCTTTGGCAAAGGTGTCTTCTGCTCTTTTATGGCTGCTTCAGCTGGTAGGTCAACTCCGGTTGGCATGCCCCAGTGATGAGGGGTCTGCAGGTCTCTGGTGTCACCTCCTAGTACAGGGTCCTCTGGGGCGGGTCCAGCTGCTCCCACTTCTTACAGGTTAAGATCATGGACATGTCCTGCACCACTGCCTCAGATGATGCTGCAATGGAGCAAGACAAAAGGTCCACGTGACACCCGCATCCGCATACGCAGAGAGTACTTCCGACTACAGATACCAGAGAGCTGCGTGCGGCCTCCGCCAGCCGAACTACAAGTCTCAGAGGCTTCAGTTGCATTTTTTAATTCCTGGGAATTTAACCCTCAATTATTCTAAATTGAAGTTGATGCCAGTTGTGTCAGGGAGGACCTGCGACCTTGCGCACAAACATGCACATGAGAACATGCATGTAAGGAGCTTGTTCATGCAGGGTGTGGAGGGAGTGTGTCCTACTTATCACTTAGTTTTACCCGCTTACCCCATGATAAACTGTACTGAGGGGCTGGACATTAAAGTCAATCCAGTCGAAATAGTGTGGAGAAGACATGGAAATTCAGGGTCTCTTTTATGTTGTGGAGGGTTCTGTAATTAGTAAAATCACTTTGGAAAAGTTTGGGCCTATCTCCCAAAGGTCTTTCCAAAACAAAGCTTTCCAAGATGTACCAGGAAATGTGTTCCAGAATGCTCACATTAGCAAACACCTGGAGAGAGTTCAGGAAAGAGGATGGCCACTACACGGAATACAACACTGTTCAGCCGCCTGGGACTGCTGCCGTCCAGTACTGCTCCCCGGGGAGCCAGGGAAGCATCACAGTTTATGTTGCAGAATCCTCAGAAATGAAGGGTGCAACAGTACTAAATAGCTCTGGAGCTGGTGAGGAGTGGAAGCCATCATATGGAGATTGGTGGCAGTGACTTGAGCTTTGAGCAAAATCCTGATCCACGCCCTCCCCTTCCCAAAATGCAGCTGGTTTTTAAAGTGAAGAGAGGATCGTGGAACCAGGGAATGAGAGGCAAATTGGAAGGTTCTGGCGAGTACTGAAGAAGAGAACTGATGGTCACTGACATCTGGACCCCTCACTCCACCCCTCTTTGCTCTTCCTAGCAGCTGTTTGGAATGTTCCTCTCTCAGAATCTAATTAGCTCAAGAGGAGAGACCCAAAGACACTGATATTGCAGTTCTCCCAGGGAGGTGGCCTGGCAGGTTGACTTTTAGCGAATACTTATACTTTGTTTCATTTTTCTTTCTTCTGTGCTGGCCAGAAACTCTATGTACTATATTGAAAAGAAGAGGTGCTATCAAATGCCATTTTCATTTTGCGGATTAAAAAAATTCTTCTAATGTTTCATAACTAAGAATGTGTGTAGTGTGAAATTTTGCTGGTATCACCAACTTGATTACTTTTATAAGATGTAAATATTGGGGCCAGAGAAATAAAAGAGCAGGCAGACATGCTAACTGGAAAATCCAACAGAGTTTTCTCACCCAAAGTATTTGGAACAAGTCAGTACAGTCACAATACAAGGCAGAAGGCTTAGCTGTGTTGTCCAGACAGCAAGACTCTCCCCAAGATGGGAGGCAATAGTGGATGGCAATGACTTAGGCATCTATGCATGAGCTCTTCTGAATAGGTTCTGAACTATCTTACCAGGGACAATGTCCCCATCAATTTCAGGACGCTGCACATTTGATGGTGAAGTTCTCTCCAGCAATGATTCTCAAAGTGTCATTCCTGGTCTCTGTTTTGTTCATTTTTAAGAGTTAAAGAGCTGGGCGCGGTGACTCACACCTGTAATTCCAGCGCTTTGGGAGGCCAAGGAGGGCGGATCACGAGATCAGGAGTTTGAGACCAGCCTGGCCAACATGGTGAAACCCAATCTCTACTAAAAATACAAAAATTGGCTGGACGTGGTGGTGCGTGCCTGAAATCCCAGCTATTCAGGAGGCTGAGGCAGGAGAATTGCTTGAATTGGGGAGCCAGAGGTTGCAGTGAGCCAAGATGGTGCCACTGCACTCCAGCCTGGGCAACAGAGCAAGACTCTGTCTTGAGAAAAAAAAAAAAGAGTTAAAGAAAGGCTGATCACTAAATACATGCGATCTAACCATGATCTTGTGGGAGGTTACAAAATGAGTTAGTTTTGTTTCTTGGAAATGTCTATTTTTTTTTCTTTAATGAATTTGTCTTTCAGCATATGGTTTTAATGATATAAAACGGCTCCTAAAAATGATAACAAATTTCTCTCATTTGAGCTGTCAGTAGCAAAGCTTGTAAGTAATGTGAATATCTCAGCAAAAAGTTGGTACAAATTAGGTCATATCAACAACAATGCCCAGAGTCTGCTCTCTGGAAATTCTCAGGGGGTTTCTCACAAGGGCTCCTGTGAATGACTTAACCAATGTGACTATAGACTATCACCTGCAATTTTTGGTCCTTGGATACATCTATGGACCTCCCCCTTATTACTGTAATCCAGGCGTGAACATAATCTCTCTAGCGTTAGACCAGACTGTGGCTTTAACAAGACTTCTCCTCGAACTGGGGATCTCAGAGGGACTTTCACATAAAGAATAACAACTGGCTACTAGATAGGGCTGTTCTTGGAGTCCTCAGTTCCCAGTCCATTCACCTGGCCTCCATACAGCTGCCTTCTGCTCAGAGCCCATTCTCTTCACCAATATTTTAGGAAGAGGCCAGGTTTTCTTGAACACCCAGAAACACCTCACACATGCCTCAATTCCACAGTGTCTAGGCCCAAGTCAAAGTCCAGACAGAGGAACTAACCCCAATCCAGGCCTATATTCCCCATTTTCTGTTTCCATCTTTTACAAAAATGCCTAATCAGTGTATTATCTTCTTCCTTCAGTGGAGAATCCACCTTCATTCACACAATTGTGGCCTTACCCTATGACTCCAATAGTATATCCCTTTAGAACATGGTGTCACATTTCTACAAGATATACATACTTACCATTTTGGTTTGAATAGATCCCCCCAAAAAGATGAAGTCCTAACCTCCAGTACATGAGCATGTGACCTTATTTGGAAACAGAATCTTTTCAGACGATCAAGTTAAAATGAGGTCATTAGGATAGGCCCAACTAAAATGTCCTTGCCTCTAAAAATATGGATTCTCCTTGATTCTTTTTTTTTTTTATTTTTTGAGATGAAGTCTCTCTCTGTCACCCAGGCTGTAGTGCAGTGGTGTGATCTCGGTTCACTGCAACCTCTGCTTCTTGGGTTCAAGTGATTCTCCTCTCTCAGCCTCCTAAGTAGCTGAGACTACAGGTACATGCCACCACGCCCAGTTAGTTTTTGTATTTTTAGTAGAGATGGGGTTTCACCATGTTGGTCAGGCTGGTCTTGAACTCCTGACCTCAGGTGATCTACCTGCCTCAGCCTCCCAAAGTGCTGGGATGACAGGCATGAGCCACCGTGCCTGTCCGTGATTCTTTATGTTAGAAATATATTCTCCCTTGTATCTCCCTAGTCCTTTATCCTTTACTTCATGCCATCACTTTCTTCCTGGTGATACAGCTATTTGTGCAGCCTGACTCTCTCATCAAACTGTAAGTTCTCAAGAGCAGAATTCCCATTGAACTCATCTTTATTATCTCTCAGAGCAAGAAATACTGTGCCTTGCATGTGGCCAATGAGCAAATCCATGTTTTGCCTAATTTGATTCCTTTTATAACCTTCAGAAAAAGGTGTTTTATACCCTTCAACCAATGAAGAGGAGTGTGGCCAAAGATGAGAATGACCTGTCCACATAGAATTCTTTCACCATTGCTTATTGCTTCAAACAGTATTAAGTCCAAGAAACAACAATCAAAACACAAAACCCAGCACAGCTCATTTATTAATTATCTATTTTGTGAACCAACTCTTTCTTTGTGTGAGACAGCTCTGTTTCTGCCTGGTAAGGGAGCAGTCCACTTCAAATGCAAAAGCAAACTATTACTGCAGCCACAGTTTTAGGACCTGTTTCTCCTCCTTCTGCTTGTGTGAGATGCCCTAGGGTCCTAGAGCCACTGTAGATAAGCTCAACAGCTGCCTCTTGGATGCCCAGGTGGATTCTGAAGTTCTCTCCCCGTGGTGGTTGCTGTGGGGAAGAGTGAGTTTCTGTTTTGCTCAGAAAATACTCTTTATGACTGGAGGTTTCCCATCTGCGTCTTGTCTGTTCTACTTGTTTACCATTTGCTGAGAAGTTGCTGAGTTCTCAATTATGTATATGTGTGTGTGTATATATATATTCATTAGCATGTTTTCCATTACCAGACTAATAGCAAATCCTTCAAATGTTGTTATGAAATGTCACCATCTCACGCTGTAACATCCCACTAAAATTTCTGTTTCAGAAATAGGAAACAGAAATATTTATTGTTTCTTAATCTAGAAGGGTTGGTAAATTCAAGGTGGAGAAGCTTAGGCTTAAGATGGGACTTACTTGTTGAATAACCTTGGGAAAATTACTTCACCTTTGAAGGGATAAGTAATGGAAAATGAGGGATAAGACCAGATTCTCCACATCTAGGAATTTTCTCCTTGCCACATTTAGGTCTCAATTAGTCTGCAGTAAGACTATAGGAGAGAGGCCCAGGTATGATAAATTAATAAATCTCAGGGTAGACGAGGAGTAGTAAAGAGAACATGTTGTCAGAAGCAGAATTTGTGAATTCACAGAGCCGTTATATTTATAACTTCAGTTTGAGATTTAAAGGGCAAATTTCAGATTAACCAACATATTCTGTTTTAATTCAATATATCTTAGGATTCTCCACCTCAAAACTCGTAGGTCCTTTGCTAAAAAGTCAGGTCCAGTCTTATCAGTCTTTGATTATCTAGAAATGGATGATCATGCTGTCTCTAAGAGCTCATTAACTAACTCCTCTCATTGCCATCCTTCCTAATAAGCCACTCCAGCCATAGAGCATGGATTAAGATGTGGAATAAGGAACAATAAATACAGTCCACATGAAAGTCTAAGTAGGGGATTTCCCAAGTCATGCCTTCCCATTCTGGGTGTCCTAGCCCTTTCCATAGCTTCTTCTTGTTTTCTTATCTAATTAACGTGTCCTCCATGTTGCTGTTCAGAGTGGTCAATTTGAAGATTCTTCTATTAATGTCTAGACAGGTGTGGCTGTTACTATTTGAGAACTTCAGCTGTCCCTCTGAAGACTTTTTGGCCTTTTTTCCACAAGGGGAATAAACGGAGCTCATTTAGGGGATATCCTAGTATCTTTTCATCTCGGGTAGAGTTAAGACTGATTGCTGTGGTGCTGCTTTCTGGAATTTGCCTTATATAAGACAGCTTGATTTATCCCAGCTGATATGGTTTGGATTTGTATCCCCACTCAAATCTCATGTTCATTTGTAATATCCAGTGTTGGAGATGGGGCCCAGTAGGAGGTGATTTGATCATGGTGGTAGATCCTTCATGAATGGCCTAGCACTATCCTTTTGGTGCTGTTCTCCTGATAGAGTTCTCATGAGATCTACTTGTTTAGAAGTTTGTGGCACCTCCCTTCTCACTCTTTCTTTTCCTCTGTTCTGGCCACGTGAAGATGTCTGCTCCAGCTTTGCCTTCCACCATGAGTAAAAGCTCCCTGATACCTCCCCCAGAAGCAGATGCTGCCATGCTTCCTGTACAGCCTGTGGAACCATAAGCCGATTTAACCAATTTAACCTCTTTTGTTTGTAAATTACCCAGTCTCAGGCATTTCTGTATAGCAAGATAAGAATGGACTGAGATAGAAAATTGGTATTGAGGTGTGGGGCATTGCTATAAAGATATCTGGAAATTTGGAAGCGACTTTGGATCTGGGTAATGGGCAGAGGTTGGAGGAGTGTGGAGGGCTCAGAAGAAGACAGGAAGATGAGAAAAAATTTGGAACTTTCTAGAGACTTGTTAAGTTGTTGTGACCAAAATGCTGATAGTGATATGGACAATGATATCCAGGCTGAGAAAGTCTCAGATGGAAGTGAGGAACTTATTGGGAATTTGAACAAAAGTCACATTTGTTATGCATTAGCAAAGAACCTGGCAGCATTGTGCCCCTGTTCTAGGGGTCTGTGGAACTTTGAACTTGAGAGTGATGATTTAGGGTATTTAACAGAAGATATTTCTATGCAGCAAAGTGTTCAATAAATAACCTGGCTGCTTCTAACAGCTTAAACTCATATGCATAAGCAAATAAATGACTTGTATTTAAAAGGGATGCAGAGCGTAAAAGTTTGGAAAATTTGCAGCCTGGCCATGTGGTACAAAAGAAAAACCCATTTTCTGGGGAGGAATTCAAGCTGGCTGCAGAAATTTGCATAAGTAAAGAAGAGCAAAATGTTAATAGCCAAGACAATGGGAAAAAGGCCTCCAAGGCATTACAGAGACCTTTGAGGCAGCCTCTCCCATCATAGGCCCAGAGACATAGGAGGGAAAAAGGGTTTCATGAGCCAGGCCCAGGGCCCTGCTTCCCTGTGCAGCCTTGAGACACTGCTCCTTGCATCCCAGCTACTCTAGCTCTAGCTGTGACTCAAAGAAGCCCAGGTACAGCTTGAGCTGTTGCTTCAGAGGGCACAAGCCACAAGCCTTGGTGGCTTCCACATAGTGTTAAGCTTGCAGGTGCACAGAGTACAAGAGTTGAGGCTTGGGATCTTCTGTCTAGATTTCAGAGGAAGTATGGAAAAGCTGTCCAGGCAGAAACCTGTTGCAGGGGTGGAGCCCTCCTGGAGAACCTCTACTAGGGCAATGTGAAGAGGAAATGTGGAGTTGGAGCCTCCACACATAATCCACACTGGGGACTGCCTAATGTATGTATGAGAAGAGCACCACTGTCCTCCAGACCCTGGAATGGTAGATACAATGACAGCTTGCAGTGTGTGCCTAGAAAAGCTGCAGGGACTCAACACCAGCCCATGAAAGCAGCCAGGGTGCTGTATCCTGCAAAGCCTAAGGGGCAGAGTTGTCCAAGTCCTTGGGAACCCACGTTTGCATCAGTGGGCCCTGGAAGTGAGACATGGAGTCAATGGAGATTATTTTGGAGCTTTAAGACTTAATGACTGTCCTGCTGGGTTTCAGACTTGCGTGGAAATTATATGCCCTTTCTTTTGATCAATTTCTCCCTTTTGTAATGAGAGTACTTACCCAATGCTTGTATCTTGGACGTAACTAACTTGTTTTTAGTTCTACAGACTCATAGGCAGAAGGGACTAGCCTTGTCTCAGATAAGACTTTGGACTTTTGCATTAATGTGGCAATGAGTTAAGACTTTGGAGACTGTTGAGAAAGGATGATTGTATTTTACAATGTGAGGACATAAGATTGGGAGGAACCAGGGGCAGAATGATATGGTTTGGATCTGTGCACCCATATCTCATGTTCAATTGTAATGCCCAGTGTTGGAGGAGGGGTCGGGGGGAGGTGATTGGATCATGGGAGTAGATCCTTCATGGATGGTTTAGCACCATCCGTTTGGTGCTATTCTCATGACAGAGTTTTCACAAGATCTGGTTGTTTAAAAGTGTGTGGCACCTCCCTTCTCACTCTCTGTTTCTCCTGTTTTGGTCACGTGAAGATGCCTGCTGCAGCTTTGCCTTCTGCCATGAGTAAATGCTCCCTGATACCTCCCCAGAGGCAAATGCTGCCATGCTTCCTGTACAACTTGTGGAAACGTGAGCCAATCAAACCTCTTTTAAAAATGAATTACCCATGGCCAGGTTTAGTGACTCATGTCTGTAATTTCAGCACTTTGGGAAGCTAAGGCAGATCACTTGAGGTCAAGAGTTTGAGATCAGCCAGGCCACCATGGTGAAACCCTGTCTCTACTAAAAATACTAAAAAAATTAGCTGGGCATGGTGGTGCATGTTTGTAATTCTAGTTACTTGGGAGGCTGAGGTGGGAGGATTGCTTGAACCCAGGAGGTGGAGTTTTCAGTGAGCCGAGATCACACCACTACACTCCAACCTGGATGACAGAGTGTAACTCATCTCAAAATAAATAAATAAATAAAATAATAAATTACCCAGTCTCAGGAATTTCTTTATAGAAGTGCAAGAATGGACTAATATACCAACCCACTCTCTCTCCACAGACTCTTCATAAAGCAGTGTCCAATTCTATAGGTTTTTATTGTGTTTCACAATTTGAAACTCCTTCTCCAGAGCTGATAGAGAATAACTCTTCATCACTCTGACTTTCAGAGTCTATCCTGTAACTCCAGAGCAGAGCTTCCCTAAGAAACTCCCTCTTTAACGTTCTCTGTAACAGGAGTATACATTCTTCAAAAATACCCAACTGGTCTGGTCCTGTATTTCTCAAACAGCTCTTTTATTTATTAATTAAAGCTTAATTGATATATTTCAGTTCTGGTCAAGATCAAGTAGCCCCATTTCTTACTAGTTCTGCCTCTTACAAATAAAAAATTCCAGATATAACACAGTAAACACAGGAAGACTGTCAGAGGCAGATGGAAAAATGTGAACTGCCTTAGAACTTCAGGGCTTGAGGAACAACACAGTGGAGAGCTCCTTAGGTTTTCTTTTGGCCTCTAATCTTTTCTGAACTGCAGGGTGTTAGAGAAATCTGTAACCTGGAATCACCAATAGGCAGAGACAAAAGAAGCTCCAAGAAAATTATATATTTA
Source organism: Colobus angolensis palliatus (assembly GCF_000951035.1). Classification (NCBI taxonomy): domain Eukaryota; kingdom Metazoa; phylum Chordata; class Mammalia; order Primates; family Cercopithecidae; genus Colobus; species Colobus angolensis. Next base: position 1,251,930 of record NW_012115044.1, read on the forward strand.
GCCAAGGACTGGGAAAACAGCAACTTAATAGAACAGAAAATTTTTGGTAACACCTGGCTTGCTTCAACCAAATACCAAAAGAAAAAAATGACCAATTTGTGGTGACAAATGTATAAAGCGCAAGAGTGAATGAAAAGAGATGAGACTAAAGATATGGGTAGAGCCTATGTGTATGCAGGTCCTTAAGTACTAGATAGAGCACCAAGACTATTTGGACTCTACATTGTGGATTTAGGGAAACTATAGACATGGCTTAAGTGACTAACAACAGGTTCAGGTTTGATTTTTAGGTGAATCACCCCAAGTGTTATAGGGAGGCAATTGCAGTTCCGAGATATTGTGAAATCTTCCATTTGGCCTAGAACATTGGACTTGTGGGGGAAAGGAAAGATTCCAATTTAAGGCCTTGGTAATTGGATGTTGGAGATAGTGGTGGAGATAAAACAATGTGTTCAGAATGACTTGTAGCATCCAAGTTAGTGAGGAAGAACCCACAATGACAAAGTAGGAGTGTTTGGACCACTAGGAAAGAATCTGAAGGATTTATGAGGTCAGACTGCAGTTGAAGCCTGAAAATGACCATTTGATTCTTATAAACGTGAGCCACTTCCACCAGCCCTCAAGAAGCAGAGAGGAACGCAGAGGTTTGAGAACAAGTGTAGTGTTCATTAAGGCCTTTTCATCTGGGTTGAGTTAACTGAGTGGCAGGAAAATCATGGATGATATGGTCAAACTGTAAACAGCTGTGTCAATCTAAAATATGACTGAAAAGTTTTTAAGACTCCTTCCGTTGAGAGGTGTGGTCCATGTTTCCTCACCTTGAATCTGAGAAGATCTGTGACTACCTGGAACAATCAAGCATGGTGTTATGTGAAGTGGTGCTATATGATTTCTGAGGTTAGGTCATAAAAGGTCATGCCCAGTTTTCTTGGGACATGAACTCCTGTGTAAACTATCTGACTACTTTAAGATGCCCAGGATGGAGAGGCCATGTAAAGACTCTCTAGTCAACAGCTGCAGCTGAGTTCAGGCTTCCAGCCATCCCCACCAAGGTACAGATGTGACTGAAGCCATTTTGGACCCTCCAGACTAGCCCATCTGCCAACTGAGTCCCACTGAATGGCATCAGTGGATGCCACAAGGAGCAAAAATCTCACTATTATGAGCCAAATTGTATCCTCCCCATAATTGATATGTTGAAATCCTAGCCCCTAGCACTTCAGAATGTGACTATTTGGAGACAGAGCTTTAAAGATGTCATTAAGGTAAAATTAGGTCATATGGGTGGGCCCAAATTCAATATGACTGGTGTACTTGTAAGAAGGGGAGGTTAGCACACAGACACACACAGAGGGCATGTGGAGGCACATGGAAAAGTGGCCATCCACAAGCCAAGGAGAGAGGCCTCAGAAGAAATCAACCCTGCTGCCAACTTGGTCTTGGACTTCTGGCCTCCAGAACTATAAGAAAAAAATATTTCTGTTGTTTATATTACTTTACTTTGCAACCTGTAATACTTTGTTACACAGCCCTAGTAAACTAATGCACTCACCCAGCTAAGAACTTGTCACTCACAGGAATTCTGAAAGATAATAAAGAGTAAAATGGTTACTGTTTTAAGTCACTACATTTTTGGCTAGTTTGTTCCACAGAGACAGGAGTGGGAACGAGTTTGGAACTCTGAAGTTTCTCTTGCTCTGTGGATCTAGTTTTCCATCGCCTTGTTAGTTTAGAATGGACTGCAGGGGGCAAACTCAAATAATTGATACCACTCAACAGAGAAGGTGGGGTGAAAGACCAGAGCCCACACTTAGGGTTTTTGTGGTACTTGAGAACCAGAATTTTAAAAACAGGTTTAAAAATATTTTCTCATTAGTTTGAAAAAGAATACTGGATAAAAACTGCATATGATGCATTTTATATAGCTATTTTGTGGATGTGCCATTTGGTCAGGGGGGATTCCTTGGGAGAGAGAATTGCAGTACCAGATTGCAAGCCGAGGGCCCTGTCTGACCTAGATTCTGATTTTCTAGAAGAGTGATTATAGCTCTGGAGGCAGGGGTTAGGTCTCATGGCCTTCACTAGGAAGCACTTTTCTTAGCCATGGGGGATATTACATTACAGCTAATTACAGGCTCTCTGCTAAGATGTTCTAATTACTTCATTTGCATTAGTCTTATTTTCCTAAGGAGCCTGTAAGCTTTCTGGAAGCATCTTGAGGACAGGGACATGCTTCTCTGGGGTTTTCTACTCCAGACGGAGCCCACCTCCGTACCAGACACCCTGAAGACATCAGATAGTAGAGACAGGCAGTAGAACATGAGACATGAGGAACATGGGTTCTAGAGTCAGCCTAGGTGGGTTCAAATCCAAATTTTGCCTCTCACTAGCTCTGTCACCTAGAGCAAGTTGTCTAACCTTTCCAAACCAATTTCGTCATCTACAAAATGGGAATGTTCATAGCATGCACTTTACAAAGCACTCGGAACTGTGCTTGTTACCTAGCAATTGCTCAATTCACATTAGTGGGTCATGTTAACTAATGTTTTTTAGATTGATTTAGCTCTAAAAGTTAAAGGGCTCCTACATACTACTGTCAGGTTTGGGATTTGCATGTGGGGAGGGGGACAGGGAGGTGGGTAGGCAGATGCTGCTGGAGTTAAAGAACCTGAGCTTTGGAGGGACCTAAATCCCAACTCCACTTTGTATAGGTTGGGTGCGTTTGCATTAACCCCTGCCATTGACACAGGGCCAGATGATGAGGATTTTCAAGGTATTGCTGTCACTGCTTCTGTCTCCATCTCTCTCCTCTCCCCTGACAGGTGGACAAATCCCAGGTGAATATCTGGCTCCCAAACCTGGCCAGCTGTCCTGTCAGACCTGGAGACCCCTGCTGAAGCCAGAGAGACTAAGGATCCACCCCACCATAGCAGGGACTTTGAGAAATTAAGAAAGAGCAAGTTAATTAGAAAATGGTTAATTAGAAAACCAGTTCCCTAGAAAAAAGGAAATTAACTGAAAAATAGGCCTTAATCAAGAAAGTGTGGGCACAAGAATCCACTGCTGGAACTGGCTTGCGCTGGCATGTGAGAGACGGTCATGCACATCTCTTCCTAAGTTCAGCAGCATCAGGTTGGCAACTTGAAAGCAGCCACAGTGGGAGTGTTTACACCACCAACATTCACTAATGTTTCAAGCCAGGAATTTTTCTCAGTGATTTGGTCGTTAAATATTTACTTGGACACCTGGTCAGAGGACCCCTGTATCTCTGGTGCTGCCCTTGTAGTAGGTTTAAAAACTTGTAGTGAAAACTTGACCCTGCAATTTCTTTTCTTTTCTTCTTTTTTTTTTTTAAGACAGAATTTCACTCTTGTTGCCCAGGCTGGAGTGCAATGGCGTGGTCTCAGCTCACTACAACCTCTGCTGCCCGGGTTCAAGTGATTCTGCTGCCTCAGCCTCCCAAGTACCTGGGATTACAGGCACTCGCCACCATGCCCGGCTAATTTTTGTATTTTTAGTAGAGGGGTTTCACCATGTTGGCCAGACTGGTCTTGAACTCCTGACCTCAGGTGATCTACCCGCCTCGGCCTCCTAAAGTGCTGGGATTATAGGCATGAGCCACTGCATCTGGCCTGATCCTGCAATTTCTTGATTCCTTCAAAGCTAATGTCCCTGAAGTTATTTGCACGATATGAATCATTGGGATGCATAATGATTCCTCATTTTTTATTTAACAATTTTTTTACCAAGTATTTTATTTTTTCTATTCTTAGTTTTTGTTTTAGAATATATAGAGTATATTATTACAGCCATATATGTACATACTTCATATAAATATACATATTTGACAAGTCTCTGTTTAATATTTTTTAACTTATGAAATGTGAACTAAAAAAAACATATGGAGATCATTGTTTTAGGGTAAAAGAAAAGAGAATTAGTCCTCAGAAATTCAGACTGGATAATTCAGGGGTTGTGTGTGTGTGTGTGTGTGAGAGAGAGAGAGAGAGAGAGAAAGAGAGAGAGAGAGAGAAGGGGGTGGGTATTAGAAGTGAGAGGTGAAGATAAAAGGCAAAAAAGGTGGTTGTTTTGCTATTTTAGGATGGGTTATTTTATTTTATTATTTTTTATCGGGGGGTATTTTACTTGCTGTCCAAGAAGGGAGGTGGTCACTGTAGTGATCAAGGCAGGAGCATACGCTGCTCCTTGAAGGTCTTGGAAGGAGAATCCTTGCAGATGCCCTTCGTCAACTAATGAATCTCCTGGAGGGCTTGTTACAATGTTGATCACTGGGCCCCTCTTCACAGAGATTCACATTCAGTAGGTTGGAGATGGGGCCTGAGAATTTGCCCTCTATTTTTTTTTCAGGCTTCCTTAAAAATTATTATTGTATTAATGAGACTTAAAATCACAGTCAATTTGCTATGTGTTGCTAAACCTTTATTTTCAATTTCCATACTTGTCTTCCTGTAGACTAGTAACAGATAGCTTGGGTACTGGCACTGGTTCATGACTCCATTTGGAGTAGAAATGGTGTAAAGTTCACAGATGACAATGACGTGGTGTTCCTTAGATAAGTAATCACTCACTTCTCTGGATGACTCTATGACTTTTTTTCTATATTGTTTTTTATTTCTAAACAAATTGACATAAAATAACTCCAAATGGTAGTGCAGGGAGAGGTAACAAATTCTCAAATGATGTGATGCTGTTGATCCCGGCCCACACTTTGAAAACCAGAGATTCAAAGAAAAGTTTAAAGATAAAAGAGACTTTGCTGATTACAAGCCTTGAGACTCAAAGGGCGGAATAGAGAGAATTTGGAGTAGTAGAGAGCTGGGAGGGTGGGAAATTGGGTCAGATTAGAGCCATAAAGGAAGAGGGGTCTAGGTGTTGAACATTGACCTAGGGAGCTTGTACTTCTGGTGCTGGTTCACGTAAACAAAGAAATAGAGGCTAAGCTGGGCTTATCCCTGCAGACTGTAGTGGTGAGGCAGGAGGTGGTTTGGGTTAGTAGAAGAGAGTGGGTAATGTCTTAATAAGAGTCAAACAGAGCCCTGGAGGTCACATCTGCATTTTGACCCCTTTCCGCCTTGTAGAATTCCACATGCTCTTAGTTATTCATACCTCACATCATGCCTCACTTTCCTTTCTGAAGACTTTTCTCAGATTCTCTGGAAGGGTAACTTCAATTCTGTAAGGCAAAGATTCTGTTTTCAGACAGGGTAATTGTGGAACGAGAGCCTGACACTTCCCTTTGCCCTCTAGCCAACTCATGAGAGGAGTCATGGTCTCCTTAATCATTTTGATAGGAGGATCAAATATTTGTGCTTACCACTTGTCTCTGCCTGACCAAGTTGGTAAGCTATGGACATGATCTCCTTCTTGACTAGGGAGAAAGTTACAAGTCTTTTACTGAGATTTTATCATGACTTCCCTTGAGCCACAACACAATTTACATCCTTTTTTTTTTTTTTGTAATGCATTTTCAAACATTCAGTTTAGGCAAGCCTGAATGTCCCATCATGCTTCTGAGGTGTCATCTAGGAGCACACGAGTCTGAATATGTGGATTAACACTGCCATCACGACTCTGCACAGGGATTGGCTGCATGCCAATGGTTGCTACTACCTCGACATTTACTTTTATATTACTTAGACATATCTGCTTGCTCTGAGATTAGACATCCTTGCTTCATCCATAAAACTACCTGTTTCTCTGTTTACCTGATACAAATGACAATCCTATAAATACGTCTTTGCTTGTCTGTACCTGTTATTCACTCTTACAGCTTTCTTTCTATTTTATATTATTTTTGTTTGAGTATATAACATCTAGCCAGATCGTAAACTCCATAAGTAAACTTTCTTCTTTATATCAACCAAAATGCCTAGCATAGCCATTTTGCAAAGGAAGTTCTCAGTGTTGTGGATTGATTGACATGAAGAAATGTGTTAGGGTTGTTAAATTTGTTATGACAGAGAATCAACCAGACTTAGCTCAGACTAGTAACTGCCTATCCAGTCTAAGGAATTTGGCTAAATACTGAAAAGATCCTTTAGTTATTACGGCATTTTAAATTAATTATATATTTCCAAGTGTATTTTCCAGTTGTGTGCATAATTATTGTTATGCTAAACAGTATTTATACTTTAATGTTTAGTAGTTTATGTAAGTGACTGAAATTAGTCACTAAAAAATTAGTGTTTTACAGCCAAACCAAATTCATCGTTAATTGTGGTCTTCTCACAACCTTACCATTGGCAATTCCTTTGATGCAATGTGCAGTTTAATTATAATCACCCTATATCATGTGAGATGCATTAAATGGCAGAGGCCTTGAATTTAACCCTGAAACAGGCAGGAATTTCCTTTTCAGGAGCTCTTCCTCCTGAGCCCTGAGTCCTTGTGCTCTATCACCATGGCTGTGCATCCCACCTGGTGTTCTCTCCCCTTTTTTTTAATTTTTAATTTTTGTGGGTACATAGTGGGTATATATATTTACAGAGTACATGAGATATTTTGATACAAGCATACAATGTATAATAATCACATCAGGGTAAATGAGGTGTCCATCACCTTGAGTATTTATCCTTTCTTTGTGTTACAAACAATTCAATTATACTCTTTGTTATTTTTAAATGTACAATAAATTGTTGACTGTAGTCACTCTGTTGTGCTATCAAATATTAGATCTTATTCATTCTATCTAATTATATTTTTGTACCCATTAACCATCCCCATTTCCTCCCCCGACCTGCAGCTACCCTTCCCAGCCTCTGGTAACCATTGTTCTACTCTCTGTCTTCAAAAATTCAATTGTTTTCATTTTTAGCTCCCACAAATAAGTGAGAATATGCAAAATTTGTTTTTCTGTGCCTGGCTTGTTTCATTTAACATAGTGACTTTCAGTTCCATCCGTGTTGTTGCAAATGACAGAATCTCATTTATTTTTTAATGGCTGAATTGTACCCCTATATATATATATATATATATACACTACATTTTCTTTTCCTTTTTTTTTTTTTTTGATAGGGTCTTTCTCTCTCCCCCAGGCTGGAGTGCAGTGGTGTGATAAAGGACTACTGCAGTCTTGATCTCCTGGCCTCAGGTGTTCCTCCCTCCTCGGCATCTTGAGTAGATGGGACTAGAGGTGCATACTACTATGGCTGGCTAATTTTTTCAATTTTTTTTTGTAAAAACAAAGAGTTTGTTCTATCCTAAGGTACCCCGTCCATTATAGAACACAGAAAGAAACATAAAGCGCACCAAATTTGCTACAACTTAAGACTATCCTCATGAATTCTTGTCCCCATTGATTAAAACTTTGGAAAATATAGTGATGTTTACCATTTCCACAACCAGTTTGCAGTTTGCATACACACACACACACACACAAACAGAGAGAGAGAGAGAGAGAGAGAGAGAGAGAGAGAGAAGCATTCCCTGAGGTAGGATGGGAGAGGTGAAGAACTCAGGGAGGCCAGTGAAAGACCCACCCATTGCCGTGACATTGTATTAAAAGTTTGGGCAGCCACTTGTTGGTTGCGAACGGATCTTTTCTAGCAGTCTCATCAGCTCTCAAGTTTTCCCCTTTAGGGAGGAAGAAGCTCCCCATGTCCCTCAGTGCTGTACATGCCTAATGCTGTCTCACCCATAGCTGTCAGCAAAGAATACAAGGCAGATTAATCCAAAGAGAGTAACAGTTAACATACTATAGTGTCAAACCCATTCTTAGCTGAGAGGGACTTTACTGAGAGAGGCCTCTAACCCCCTAAATCTTAGGAAGGACTCTAACCTTCCTAAGTTGCTTTTTGAACCCTAGTTTAATCAAGTGTTCTTGCCTTTTATTAAGGACCTTCAATCCTCTCTGTCTTAGGAGAGACTTTAAGTACCCTAACTTGGGCCTCTAACCCAATCCCATCCTTTACCTGGGTGAATGCCCCCACTTACTCAAAGTCAGTCAATCAGTGCTGCAGTCTATTTCCTTTGGGTCAGAGGTCTCCTCAGTATCATCCCTTTGGGGTTCAACAAAAAGATGTTACTGGAAAGGGGTCCTGATCCAGACCCCAAGAGAAGGTTCTTGGATCTTGTGCAAGAAAGAATTTAGGGCAAGTCCACAGAGTAAAGTGACAGCAAGTTTATGAAGAAAGTAAAGGGACTGGGCACAGTGGCTCACACCTGTAATCCCAGCACTTTGGGAGGCAAAGGTGGGTGGATCACTTGAGGCCAGGAGTTTGAGACCAGCCTGACCAACATAGTGAAACCCTGTCTATACTGAAAACACAAAAATTAGCTGGGCAGGGTGACACACACCTGTAATCCCACTAATTGGGAAGCTGAGGCAGGAGAATCACTTGAACCTGAGAGGTGGAGGTTGCAGTGAGCAGAGATGGTGCCACTGTACCTCTAGCCTGGGCCACAGAGGGGAACTTCATCTCAAAAAAAGAATAAAAGAATGGCCACTCCATAGGCAGAGAAGCCTGATCTTTATTATTTCTTTTCTTCTACTAATTTTGGGTTTGGCTTACTTTGAAGTTTTTCTGCTTTTTCAATGTAGGCATATATTGCTATAAACTTTGCTCTTAGTACTGCTTTTGCTATGTCTAACAGGTTTTGGTGTGTTGCATTTCCATTTTCATTTGTTTCAAGAAATTTTCCAACTTTCTTCTTAATTTCTTCATTGACCCACTGGTCATTCAAGAACATATAGTTTAATTTCCATGTGTTTGTATAGTTTCCAAAATTTCTTTTGTTATTGATTTCTACTTTTATTACATTGTTGTCAGAGAAGATGCTTGATATTATTTCAATTTTTTTGAAATTTTTAAGACTTGTTTTGTGGTCCAATAAGTGGTCTTTCCTTGAGAATGATCCATGTGCTGAGGAGAAGAATGTGTACTCTGCAGCCATTGGTTGAAGCATTCTGTGGATAATTGTTAGTCCATTTGGTCTACACTTCAGATTAAGTTATCTGTTTATTTGCTATTTTTCTGTCTGGATAATCTGTCCAACTCTAAAATTGCAATGTTGAAATCTCCGGTCATGGGGAGGCACCCAAGATGGCCGAATAGGAACAGCTCCAGCTTCCAGCTCCCAGTGTGAGCGACACAGAAGACAAGTGTTTTCTGCATTTTCAACTGAGGTGCAGACCAACACCTCACACCTCACATGGCTGGGTACACCCCTGAGACGAAGATTCCAGAGCAAGAATCAGACAGCAACACTTGCTGTTCAGCAATATTCTATCTTCTGCAGCATCTACTACTGATACCCAGGCAAACAAGGTCTGGAGTGGACCTCAAGCAAACTCCAACAGACCCGCAGCTGAGGGTCCTGACTGTTAGAAGGAAAACTAACAAACAGAAAGGACACCCACACCAAAACCCCATCAGAACATCACCATCATCAAAGACCAAAGGCAGATAAAACCACAAAAATGGGGAAAAAGCAGGGCAGAAATGGAAATTCAAAAAATCAGAGCGCATCTCCCCCTGCAAAGGAATGCAGCTTATCTCCAGCAACAGAACAAAGCTGGATGGAGAATGACTTTGACAAGTTGAGAGAAGAAGGCTTCAGTGGATCAAACTTCTCAGAGCTAAAGGAGGAACTACGTCACCAGTGCAAAGAAACTAAAAACTTTGAAAAAAGAATGGATGAATGGATAACTAGAATAACCAATGCAGAGAAGACCTTAAAAGAACTGATAGAAATGAAAACTATGACATGAGAACTACGTGACAAATGTACAAGCTTCAGTAACCAGCTCGATCAACTGGAAGAAAGAGTAGCAGCGATTGAAGATCAAATGAATGAAATGAAGCGAGAAGAGAAGTGTAGAGAAAAAAGAGTAAAAAGAAATGAACAAAGCCTCCAAGAAATACGGGATTATGTGAAAAGAACAAATCTACATCTGATTGATGTGCCTGAAAGTGATGGGGAAAATGGAACCAAGTAAGAAAACACTCTGCAGGATATCATCCAGGAGAACTTTCCAACCTAGTAAGACAGGCCAACATTCAAATTCAGGAAATACAGAGAATGCCACAAAGATACTTCTTGAGAAGAGCAACTCCAAGACACTTAATTGTCAGATTCACCAAAGTTGAAATGAAGGAAAAAATATTAAGGGCAGCCAGAGAGAAAGGTCAGGTTATACACAAAGGGAAGCCCATCAGACTAACAGCAGATCTCTTGGCAGAAATTTTATA
>NW_012115044.1:1264117-1265425 GCF_000951035.1 Colobus angolensis palliatus
AGAAGAAAAGAGAGAGGAATCAAATAGACGCAATAAAAATGATAAAGGAGATATCACCACCAATCCCACAGAAATGCAAACTACCATCAGAGAATACTATAACACCTCTACGTAAATAAACTAGAAAACCTAGAAGAAATGAATAATTTCCTGGACACTTACACTCTCCCAAGACTAAATTAGGAAGAAGTTGAATCCCTGAATAGACCAATAGCAGGCTCTGAAATTGTGGCAATAATTAATAGCCTACCAACCAAAAAAAGTCCAGGACCAGACAGATTCACAGCCAAATTCTACCAGAGGTACAAGGAGGAGCTGCTACCATTCCTTCTGGAACTATTCCAATCAATACAAAAAGGGAATCGTCCCTAACTCATTTTATGAGGTCAACATCATCCTGACACCAAAGCCTGGCAGAGACATTAAAAAAAGAGAGAATTTTAGACTAATATCCCTGATGACCATCGATGCAAAAATCCTCAATAAATTACTGGCAAACCGAATCCAGCAGCATGTCAAAAAGCTTATCCACCATGATCAAGCGGGCTTCATCCCTGGGATGCAAGGCTGGTTCAACATACACAAATCATTAAATATAATCCAGCATATAAATAGAACCAAAGGCAAAAACCACAGGATTATCTCAATAGATGCAGAAAAGGCTTTTGACAAAATTCAACAGCGCTTCATGTTAAAAACTCTCAGTAATTCGGAATCGATGGAACTTATCTCAAAATAATAAGAGCTATTTAAGACAAACCCACAGCCAATATCATACAGAATGGGCAAAAACTGGAAGCATTCCCTTTGAAAACTGGCATAAGACAGAGATGCTCTCTCTCGCCACTCCTATTCAACATAGTGTTGGAAGTTCTGGCTAGGGAAATCAGGCAAGAGAAAGAAATATAGCATATTCAGTTAGGAAAAGAAGAAGTCAAATTGTCCCTGTTTGCAGATGACATGATTGTATATTCAGAAAACCCCATTGTCTCAGCCCAAAATCTCTTTAAGCTGGTAAGAAACTTCAGCAAAGTCTCAGGATAGAAAATCAATGTGCAAAAATCACAAGCATTCTTGTACACCAGTAACAGACAAACAGAGAGCCAAATCATGAATGAACTCCCATTCACATAGCTTCAAAGAGAATAAAATACCTAGGAATCCAACTCACAAGGGATGTAAAGGATCTCTTCAAGGAGAACTACAAACCACGGCTCAGAGAAATAAAAGAGGACACAAACAAATGGAAGAACATACCATGCTCATGGATAGGAAGAATCAATATTGTGAAAATGGCCATACTGCCCA
>NW_012115044.1:1269910-1270590 GCF_000951035.1 Colobus angolensis palliatus
AATTGACAAATGGGATCTAATTAAACTAAAGAACTTCTGCACAGCAAAAGAAACTACCATCAGAGTGAACAGGCAACCTACAGAATGGGAGAAAAATTTTGCAATCTATTCATCTGACAAAGGGCTAATATCCAGAACCTACAAAGAACTCAAACAAATTTACAAGAAAGAAACAAATAACCCCATCAAAAAGTGGGCAAAGTATATGAACAGACACTTCTCAAAAGAAGACATTCATACAGCCAACAGACACATGAAAAAATGCTCATCATGCCATCAGAAAAATGCAAATCAAAACCACAATGAGATACCATTTCACACTATTTAGAATGGCAATCATTGAAAAAATCAGGAAACAACAATTGCTGGAGAGGATGTGGAGAAATAGGAACACTTTTACACTGCTGGTGGGACAGTAAACTAGTTCAACCACTGTGGTAAACAGTGTGGCGATTCCTCAAGGATCTAGAACTAGAAATGCCATTTGACCCAGCCATCACATTACTGGGGATATACCCAAAGGATTATAAATCATGCTGCTATGAAGACATATGCACACGTATGTTTATTGCAGCACTATTCACAATAGCAAAGACTTGGAAACAACCCAAATGTCCATCAGTGACAGACTGGATTCAGAAAATGTGGCACATGTACACCATGGAATACTATGCAGCCAT
>NW_012115044.1:1270982-1338244 GCF_000951035.1 Colobus angolensis palliatus
ACTGCAACCTCTGCCTCCTAGTTTCAAGCAATTCTCTTGCCTCAGCCTCCTGAGTAGCTGGGATTACAGGTGTGTGCCACCACACCCAGCTAATTTTCTTGTATTTTTAGTAGAGACGGGGTTTCATCATGTTGGCCAGTCTGATCTCAAACTCCTGGCCTCAGGTGACCTACCTGCTTTGGCCTCCCAAAGTGCTGGGATTACAAGCATGAGACACCACATCCAGCTAGCTCTTCTTTTTATTGGGGTTTATCTCTCTTTTTAGCTCAAAAAGTATTTGCTTTACATATCTGGGTGCTCCAGATGTTGGGTGCATATATGTTTACAATTGTTATCCTCTTGCTGAATTGACTCCTTTATTATTATTTAATGACTTTCTTTGTCCCCTTTCATAGTTTTTGTCTTGAAATCTATTTTGTCTGATATGAGTATAGCTACTCCTGCTCTTTTTTTAGTTTCCATTAACATGGAATATCTTCCCATCCCTTTATTTTCAGTCTATGTGTATCTTTATAGGTGAAGTGCATTTCTTGTAGGCAACAGATTGTTGGGTCTTTTTTTTCTTCTTCTTTTTTTAAATCTGTTTAGCCACTCTGTGTCTTTTGATTGGAGGGTTTAATCCATTTATATTCAATGTTATTATTGATAAGTAAGAACACTTACTCCTGCCATTTTTTTATTTGTTTTATAGTCTTCTCATCCCTTTTGTTCTTCCTTCCTGTCTTCCTCTTAGTGAGAATGCTTTTACCTGGTTGTATGTTTTCATTTTTATCTTTGTATTTTTATGTAGGTATTGTATGTTTTTTTGATTTGAGGTTACCATGAGGCTTGCAAATAATATCTTATAACTCATTATTTAATTTTTTTATTTCAATAGTTTTTGGGGAACAGGTGGTGTCTGGTTACACTGATGAGTTCTTTAGTGGTGATTGGTGAGATTTTGGTGCACCCATCACCTGAGTAGTGTACACTCCACCCAATGTGTAGCTTTTTATCTCTCATCCTCTCCCACCTGGATTCCTCCTAAGTCCCCAAAGTTCATTGTATCATTCTTACGCCTTTGTGTCCTCATAGCTTAGCTCCCACTTATAAGTGAGAACATGAGATGTTTGGTTTTCAATTCCTGAGTTACTTCACTTAGAATAATGATCTCCAACTCCATATCCAGGTTGCTGCAAATGTCATTGTTTTATTCCCTTTTATGGATGAGTAGTATTTTATAACCTACTACTCATTACCTGAGGGGCGTTTGGGTTGGTTCCATATTTTCACAATTGTGAATTATGCCACTATAAACATATGTGTGCAAGTGTCTTTTTTGTGTAATGGCTTCTTTTCCTGTGGGTAGATACCCAGGAGTGGAATTGCTGGATCAAATGGTAGATATACTTGTAGTTCTTTAAGGAATCTCCATATCATTTTCCATAGTGGTGTACTAGTTTATATTCCCACCAGCAGTGTAAACATGTTCTCTTTTCACTACATCCATGCCAACATTGATTATCTTTTGATTTTTTAAAATTATGGCCATTCTTGCAGGAGTAAGGTGTATCACATTGTGGTTTCATTTTGAATTTCCCTGTTAATTAGTGATGTGGGGCATTTATTTCATATGTTTCTTGGTCATTTGTATATCTTCTTTTGAGAATTGTCTATTCATGTCCTTAGCTCACTTTTTGATAGGATTATTTGTTTTTTTCTTGCTGATTTCTTTGAGCTCCTTGTAGACTCTGGATATTTTTCCTTTGTTGGATGCATAATTTGCAAATATTTTCTCCCACTCTGTGGTTGTCTGTTTGCTCTGCTGACTATTTCTTTTGTGGTGCAGAAGCTTTTTAGTTTAATTAAGTCACATTTATTTATCTTCGTTTTTGATGTGTTTGCTTTTGGGTTCTTGGTCATGAACTCTTTGCCTAAACTAATGTCTAGAAGAGTTTTTCTGAAGTTATCTTCTATAGTTTTTATAATTTCAGGTCTTAAATTTAAGTCTTTGATCCATCTTGAATTGATTGTTGTATAAGGTGAGAGATAGGGATCCAGTTTCATTCTTCTACATGTGGCTTACCAATTATCCTAGCACCATTTGCTGAATAGGATGTTCCTTCCTCACTTTATGTTTTTGTTTGCTTTGTTGAAGATCAGCTGCTGTAAGCATTTGGCTATATTTCTGGATTCTCTCTTTTGTTCCATTGGTCTATGTGCCTATTTTTATACCAGCACCACACTATTTTGGTGATTATAGCCTTGTAGTACAGTTTGAAGTCAGCTAACGTGATGCCTCCAGATTTGTTCTTTTTGTGTAGTCTTGCTTTGGCTATGTGGACCTTTTTTTGGTTCTGTATAAATTTTAGGATGTTTTTCTAGTTCTGTGAAGAATGATAGTGGTATTTTGATAAGAATTGCATTGATTTTGCAGATTGCTTTTGGCAGTATGGTCATTTTCACAATATCTATTCCACCCATTTATGAGCATGGGATGTGTTTCCATTTGTTTGTGTTGTCTATGATTTCTTTGAGCAATGTTTTGTAGTTTTTCTTGTAGAGGTCTTTCAACTCCTTGGTTAGGTATATTCCTAAGTATTTATTTTTTTCTGGCAGCTATTGTAAAAGGGGTTGAGTTCTTGATTTTATTCTTAGTTTGGTCGCTGCTGGTGTACAGCAGTGCTACTGATTTGCATACATTGATTTTATATTGTGAAACTTTACTGAATTCATTTATCAGATCTAGGATCTTTATGGATACGTCTTTAGGATTTTCTCAGTATATGATTACATCATTGGCAAACAGCAACAGTTTGACTTACCCTTTACCAATCTGGATGCCCTTTATTTCTTTGTCTTATCTGATTGCTCTGGTTAGGACTCCCAGTACTATGTTGAATAGAAGTAGTGAAAGTGGGCATCCTCGTTTTGTTCCAGTTCTTGGGGGTAATGCTTTCAACTTTTCCCTGATCAGTATAATGTTGGTTTTGCATTTGTCATAGATGGCTTTTATTATTTTAAGGTATGTCCCTTTTATGCCAGTTTTGCTGAGGGTTATAATCAAAGGGATGCTGGATTTTGGCAATTGGTTTTTCTGCATCAATTGAGATGACCCTATGATTTTTGTTTTTAATTCTGTTTATGTGGTGTGTCACATTTATTGACTTGCATATGTCAAACAATCCCTGCATCCCTTGTATGAAATCAACTTCATCATGGTGGATTTTCTTTTTGATATGCTGTTGGATTTGGTTAGCTAGTATTTTGTTGAGGATTTTTGCATCTATGTTAATCAGGGATATGTTTCTGTAGTTTTCTTTTTTTGTTATGTACCTAATCTATGATTAAATCATAGAATGATTTAGGGAGGATTCCCTCTTTATCTTTTGGAATCGTTCCAGTAGTATTGGTAAAAATTCTTTTTTGAAAGTCTGGTAGTATTCAGCTGTGAATTCATCCTTTCCCAGAATTTTTTTTTGATGGGAATTTTTAAATTACCATTTCAATCTTGCTGCTTGTTATTAGTCTGTTTGGAGTTTCTATTTTTTTCCTGGTTTAATCTAAGAGGATTGTATAGTTCCAGCAATTTATCCATCTCCTCTAGGTTTTCTAGTTTGCACACATAAATGTGTTCATGGTAGCCTTGAATGATGTCTGGATTTCTTTCTTTCTTTCTTTCTTTTTTTTGAGACGGAGTCTCACTCTGTTGCCCAGGCTGGAGTGCAGTGGCATGATCTCGGCTCACTGCAAGCTCCACCTCTGAGGTTCACGCCATTCTCCTGCCTCAGCCTCCCGAGTAGCTGGGGTTACAGGCACCCGACACCACGCTGGCTAATTTTTTTGTAATTTTTAGTAGAGACGGGGTTTCACTGTGTTAGCCAGAATGGTCTCAATCTCCTGACCTTGTGATCTGCCTGCCTGGGCCTCCCAAAGTGCTGGGATTACAGGCGTGAGCCACCTTGCCTGGCCATGATCTTTGGATTTCTGTGGTATGAGTTGTAATATCTCCTGTTTCATTTCTAATTGAGCTTATTTAGACCTTCTATTTTCTTTTCTTGGTTAATCTCACTAATGATCTATAAATTTTGTTTATCTTTTCAAAGAATCAACTTTTTGTTTCATTTATCTTTTGTATTTCTGTTGTTGTTTCAATTTCATTTAGTTCCACTCTGATCTTCATTATTTCTTTTCTTCTGATGGGTTTGGGTTTGGTTTGTTCTTGTTTCTCTAGATCCTTGAGGTGTGGCTGCAGGTTGTCTATTTGTGTTCTTTCCGACTTTTCGATGTGGGCATTTAATGCTATAAACTTTCCTCTTAGCACTGCTTTTGCTGTATCCCAGAAGTTTTGATAGGATGCATCACTATTATCGTTCGTTTCAAAGAATTTTTTAGTTTTCATCTTGATCTCATTGTTGACCCAGAGATCATTCAGGAGCAGTTTATTTAATTTCCATATATTTGCATGGTCTTGAGGGTTCCTTTTGGAGTCAATTTCCAATTTTAGTCCACTGTGGTCTGAGAGCGTACTTAATATCATTTAATTTTTTAAAAATTCACTGAGACTTGTTTTGTGGTCTATCATATGGTCTGTTTTGGAGAATGTTCCATGTGATGATAAATAGAATGTATATTCTGCAGTTGTTGTGTAGAATGTTCTGCAAGTATCTGTTAAGTCCATTTGTTCTAGGGTATAGTTTAAGTCCATTGTTTGTTGACTTTCTATCTTGATGACCTGTCTAGTGCTGTCAGTGGAGTACTGAAGTCCTCCACTATTATTATGTTGCCATCTATCTCATTTCTCAGGTCTAGTAGTAATTGTTTTATAAATTTCGGAGCTCCAGTGTTAGGTGCATATATATTTAGGATTGTGATATTTTCCTGTTGGACTAGTTCTTTTATCATTATATAATATAATAATATATAATAAATAATAATGACTTTTTAAAACTGTTATTGCCTTAAAGTCTGTTTTGTCTAATATAAGAATAGGTACTCCTGCTCAGTTTAGTGTCCATTTGCGTGGAATATCTTTTTCCAACCTTTTACCTTAAGTTTATGTGAGTCCTTTTGCGTTAGGTGAGTCTCTTAAAGACAGTAGATACTTAGTTGGTGAATTCTTATCCATTCTGCAATTCTGTATCTTTTAAGTGGAGCATTTAGGCCATTTGCATTCAACATTAGTATTGACATGTGAGGTATTAATGCTATTCTATTCATCATGCTAGTTGTTGTCTGAATACCTTGGGTTTTAAAAATTGTATTATTGTGTTATAGGCCCTATAACATTTATGTTTTAAAGAGGTTCTATTTTGGTGTATTTTGAGGTTTGCTTTCAAGATTTAGAACTCCTTTTAGCAGTTCTTATAGTGCTGGCATAGTAGTGGTGAACTCTGTCAGCATTTGTTAGTCTGAAAAAGACTTTATCTTTCCTTCATTTATAGAGCTTAGTTTTGCTGGATACAAAATTCTTGGCTGATAATTAGTTTGCTTAAGGAGGCTAAAGATAGGACCCCAATCCCTAATAGCTTGTAGGGTTTCTACTTAGAAATCTGCTGTTAATCTGATGGGTTTTTCTTTATAACTTACCTGATGTTTTTGCCTTATAGCTCTTAAGATTCTTTCCTTTGGCTTGACTTTAGATAACCTGATGGCTATTTGCCTAGGTGATTATCTTTTTGCAATGTGTTTCCCAGGTGTTCTTTGAGCTTCTAGTATTTGGATGTCTAGATCTCTAGCAAGGCCAGGGAAGTTTTCTTTGATTATTCCCTCAAATAAGTTATCCAAACTTTTAGATTTATCTTCTTCCTCAGGGACAGCAATTATTCCTAGGTTTGGTCATTTAACATACCCCCAAACTTCTTGGAAGCATTGTTTACTTTTTTATTTATTTATTTGGTCTCTGTCTGATTGGGTTAATTTGAAAGCTTCATTTTCAAGCTCCAAATTTCTTTCTTCTACTTGTTCAATTCTATTGTTGAAACTTTCCAGTGTATTTTTCATTTCTCTAAGTGTGTCTTTCCTTTCCAGAAGTTGTGATTGTTTTTTATGATAATATACTCATCTGGAGATTTTTTTCACCCACATCCTGCATTTTTTAAAAAATTTCTTGAAATTGTTTTTCACGTTTCTTTGGTCCCTCCTTGAGTAGCTTAATAATCAACCTTCTGATTTTTTTTTTTCTGGCAATTCAGAGATGTTTTCGTGGTTTGAATCCATTGCTGGTGAGCTAGTGTGATCTTCTGGCAGTGTTCTAGACCCTTGTTTTGTCATATTACCAGAAGTGTTTTTTCTGGTTTCTTCTCAGTTGGGCAGACTATATCACAGGGAAGATCTGGGACTCAAGGGTTGCTGTTTGGATTATTTTTTCCCATGGGGTGATCCCTTGATGTGGTATTCTCCCCCTTGCCCCAGGGATAGGGCTTCCTGAGAGCTTTACTGCCGCGATTGTCATTGCTTTTCTGGGTCTAGCCATCCAGCGGAGCTACCAGACTCTAGATTGGTAATGGGGAGTGTCTGTTAAGAGTCCTGTGATGTTATCCATCTTCAGGTCTCACAGCCATGGATACCAGTACCTGCTTTGGTGGAGGTAGCTGGGGAGTGAAGTGGACTCTGTGAGAGTCCTTGGCTGTAGTGTTGTTTAGTGTACTTGTTTCCTCAAATGTTGATTATGCTAGCAATGAAGTTGTCCTGTGGACAGACTCAGGGCCTCTGATTAGTCAGGATATTACAGATAGTGGAATTAGCTGTTGTTTTCTCCTTCCTTGGAACAGGATTTTTCTGTTATGAGTTGCTGTAATGGCTTAAGTTGGTTGACCTTCAACCAGGAAGTAGCATTTTCAAGACAGCATCAGTGGTAGTAGTATAGTAGTAGTAGTATACAAGTAATATAGTAGTAGTATACAAGATTGCCCTAAGGTCACCTGGATAAGTATTCAGATTTCTCAGGCAATGGCTTGGACCATAGAGCTCCTATAAACTTATGTCTTTTGTCTTTGGCTACCAGGGCAGGTAGAGAAAAACCATCAGGTTGGGGCAGGGTTAGACATGTCTGAGCTCAGGCTCTTCTTGGGTGGTGATTGCTGTGGGCACTGTGTGGGATAGGGGAGAAGTTCTCAGGCCAATGGAGCTATGGTCCAAGGGTGATTATGGCTGCCTCTGCTGCTTCATACACATTGCCAGGGAAATCGGGGAAAGCCAGCAGTGACATGTGATATGGTTTGGCTCTGTGTCTCCACCCACATCTCATCCTGAATTGTACTCCCATAATTCATGCATGTTGTGTGAGGGACCCAGTGGGAGATAATTAGGATCATGGGAGTAGTTCCCCCATAATGTTCTCATGGTAGTGAATAAGTCTCATGTGATCTGAGAGTTAATCAGGGGTTTCCGCTTTTGCATCTTCTTCATTTTTTCCTCTTGCTGCCGCTATATAAGAGTGCCTTTTGCCTCCCACCATGATGCTGAGGCCTCCCCAGCCATGTGGAACTGTAAGTCCAATTAAACCTCTTTTTCTTCCCAGTGTTGGGTGTATCTTTATCAGCAGTGTGAAAACAGACTAACACAACAGGCCTCACCTAGCTCCCATGCAGCCAGCAATGTCAGTCTGACTCCTGCAGGCTCTCCCAACAGCCAACAGTGCTGAATTTATATCCAGGCTTCTGGTGCATAGGGTTGAGATCCTGCCTCAGTCTACAAGCCTCCCCACTGAGAAAGCAAGCAGGACTTTCAGCTCTTGCCCCTCCCTGCCTGCTGCAGCTTCTGTGCTTGTATCTGTACTTCTTGTTCACCCTCTTAACCCAACTGTTTTGCCCAGGAAAATTCATGCTCAGTCAAAACTATTACAAAGTTCCTTTGGAAGCCTCCTTTTCCCTGTGATCCTTCCCCAATTCCACTGGCTGCCCTGCCCAAGGACCCCTATGAGATAAAATCAGAAATGGCTTCCCTGAGGACTGGGAGTGCCTACAGGGCTCTTCCTGATGCTACTTCTACTTTTATATTTTGCTTGGCTCTCTACATTTATTTAAGCTTTAGGTAAAGATAAATCCTTCTCCTATGATCTTGATTTTCAGGTTCCCCAGTGAGGATGTGTGTTCAGAGGCAGGCTTTCCCCCTTCACACTTTTGGAACTGACAGATTGTTGGCTGTCTCACGGAGTTTGCAGTGGAAAGCCACTTCTTTCAAAGGGTCTGTGAATCCTTTTGTTTTTCTTGGTATGTTCCTGCAGTGGTTCTTGGAGCAAAAGTTCACAGCGTGAGTTTTCATATGCCGTTCTGTCCATCTGAGTGGGAGCTGCAAGTTAGTCCTGCCTCCTATCTGCCATTTTTTTCTGAGAGCTTTCAGTTTTACTGCTCTAACCTATTATTTTAAACTGATGATAACACTTTGTTTATGTTTATTTATGACATTGCATGAACAAGCAAGAAAAAAGAAAACTAATAACAAATCTACACTTTAATTTCTTCCTCTCATTCTTAAATTTTTTTGTTTCTATTTGTATCTTAATGTACTATGTCTTAAAAAGTTGTAGTTATTATTTTTGATAGACTTATCTTTTCATTTTTCTACTCAAGATATGAGTAATTTACATACCACAATTATAGTGTTATAATATTGTGCATTTTTCTGTGTATTCACTATTAGCAGTGAGTTTTGTATCTTCAGATGATTTCTTTTTCCTCATCAACATCCTTTTCTTTCAGATTGAAGAACTCTCTTTAGCATTTCTTGTAGAACAGGTCTAGTGTTAATAAAATTTCTCAGCTTTTGCTTGTCTAGGAAAGTATTTCTTCTTCAGATTTGAAGAATATTTTTGCTGGATATACTATTCTAGGACATTATAGGATACAAGTTGTTTTCCTTCAGAACTTTAAATATGTCATGCTAGTCTCTTCTGGCCTGTAAGGTTTCCACTGAGAAGTCTGCTTAGAAATGTATTTTGTTTCTTTTGTCTTACTGCTTTTAGGATTCTGTTTTTGTTTTTTACTTTTGAGGGTTTGATTATTAAATGTCTTGAAGTCATCTTGCTTTGTGTATTAGTCTGTTTTCATGCTGCTGATAAAGACATACCTGAGACTGGGAAGAAAAACGGATTTAAGGACTTATAGTTTCATGTGTCTCGGGAGGCCTCACAATCATGACAGAAGGTGAAAGGCACTTCTTACATGGCAGCAGCAAGAGAGAATGAGAGCTTGTGCAGGGAAACTCCCCTTTTTAAAACCATCAGATTTCATGAGACTTATTTACTTTCATGAGAACAGCACAGGAAAGACTTGCCCCCACGATTCAGTTACCTCCCACCAGGTCCCTCCCATAACACATGGGAATTCCAGATGAGATTTGTGTGGGAACACAGCTAAACCATATCGTTCCACCCCTGGCCTCTTCCAAATGTCCCGTCCTCACATTTCCCATCCTCACAAAACCAATCATGCCTACCCAACAGTCCCTCAAAGTCTTAACTGATTTCAGCATTAACTCAAATGTCCACATTTCAAAGTCTCATCTGAGACAAGGCAAGTCCCTTCTGCGTATGAGCCTGTAAAATCAAAAGCAAGTTAGTTACTTCCTAGATACAATGGGGGTACAGGCATTGGGTAAATATAGCCATTCCAAATGGGATAAATTGGCCAAAACAAATGGGCTACAGGCCCCACACAAGTCCAAAATCTAGCAGGACAGTCAAATCTTAGAGCTCCAAAATTATCTCTTTTGACTCCATGCCTTCCGTCAATGTCATTCTGATGAAGAAGTGGGTTCCCATGTTCTTGGCAGGTCTGCCTCTGTGGCTTTGCAAGGTACAGCCTCTCTTCAAGCTGCTTTCACAGGCTGGCATTGAATGCCTATGGCATTTCCAGGTGCACAGTGCAAGCTCTTGGTGGATCTGTCATTCTGGGGTCTAGATGGCTGTGGCCCTTTTTCTCACAGCTCCACTAGGTGGTGTTCCAGAAGGGACTGTGTTTGAGGGCTCCCACCCCACATTTCCCTTTCACACTGCCTTAGCAGAAGTTCTCCATAAGGGCCCCACCCCTGTAGCAAACTTCTGCCTGGGCATCCAGGCATTTCCATACATCTTCTGAAATCTAGGCAGAGGTTCCCAAACTTCAATTCTTGACTTCTGTGCACTTGCAGGCTCAACACCACATGGAAGTTGCCAAGGCTTGGGGCTTGTAGCCTCTGAAGCCATGGCCTGAGCTTTATGTTGGTCCCTTTCAGCCATGGCTGGAGCAGTTGGGACTCAGGGCACCAAATCCCTAACCCCACACAGCATGGGGAACCTTGGACCCAGCCCATGAAACCACTTTTTCCTCCTAGGTCTCTGAGCCTGTGATGGGAGGGGCAGCTGTGAAGACCTCTGACATGTCCTGGAGATATTTTCCCCATTTTCATGGGGATTAACATTTAGCTCTTCATTACTTAAGCAAATTTCTGCAGCCAGCTTGGATTTCTCCTCAGAAAATGGGATTTTCTTTTCTATTGCATCATCAGGCTGCAAATTTTTCAAACTTTAATGCTCTGTTTCCCTTTTGAAAATGAATGCCTTTAACAGCACCCAAGTCACATCTTGAATGCTTTGCTGCTTAGAAATTTATTCTGCCAGACACCCTAAATCATCTTTCTTAAGTTCAAAGTTCCACAAATCTCTAGGGCAGAAGCAAAATGTTACCAGTCTCTTTGCTAAAACATAACAAGAATCACCTTTGCTCTAGTTTCCAACAAGTTCCTCATCTTCATCTGAGACTACCTCAGCCTGGATTTCATTGTCAATATAATTATCAGCATTTTTGACAAAGCCATTCAACAAGTCTCTAGGGAGTTCCAAACTTTCCCACATTTCCCTGTCTTCTTCTGAGCCCTCCAAACTGTTCCAACCTCTGCCTGTTATGCAGTTCCAAAGTCATCTCCACATTTGTTAGTATATTTTCAACAGCACCCCACTCTACTGATACCAACTTACTGTATTGCTTCATTTTTAAGCTGCTGATGAAGACGTACACAAGGCTGCGAAGAAAAATAGGTTTAGTGGACTCACAGTTCCACGTGGCTGGGGAGGCCTCACAATCATGGCTGAAGGTGAAAGACACTTCTCACATGGTGGCAGCAAGACAGAATGAGAGCTTGCGCAGGGAAACTCCCCTTTTTAAAGCCATCGGATCTTGTGAGACTTATTCAGTATCGTGAGAACAGTACAAGAAAGACAATGTCTCATGATTCAATTTCCTCCTACTGGGTCCCTCTCACAATACGTGGGAATTCAAGATGAGATTTGGGTGGGGACACAGCCAGACCATATCATTTGGGTTAAATCTACTTGGTGTTCCAGAAGCTTTTTGTACTTTAATATTGATATCTTTCTCTAGGTTTGGGAAGTTCTCTCTTATTATCCTTTTGAATAAACTTTCTATCCCTGTCTCTCTCGCTCTCTCTATCTACTCTTTAAGGCCAATAACTCTTAGATTTGCCCTCTGAGGCTATTTTCTGATCTTATAGGCATGCTTCATCTTTTTTTATTCTTTTTTCTTTCATCTCCTCTGTGTATTTTCAAATAGCCTGTCTCTAAGCTCACTAATTCTTTCTTCTGCTTGATTCATTCTGTTCATAAGAGACTCTCATGCATTCTTATGTCAATTGCATTTTTCAACTTCAGAATTGCTGTTTGATTCTTTTTAATTATTTCAATCTCTTTGTTAAATTTATCTGATACGATTCTGCATTCTTTCTCCGTGTTGTCTTGAATTTCATTGAGTTTCCTCAAAACAGCTATTTTAAGTTCTCTGTGACATATCTCTGCCTCTCCATAATTAGTCACTGGTGTCTTATTTAGTTCATTTGGTGAGGTCATTTTCCTGGATGGTCTTGATGCTTATGGATGTTCAGTAGTGCCTGGGCATTGAAAGTTAGGTATTTATTGTTGTCTTTGCAGTCTAGATTTGTTTGCACCTTTCTTTCTTGGGAAGGCTTTCCAGATATTCAAAAGGACTTGGGTATTGTGATCTACATTTTGGTCACTGCAGCTGTATCTGCATTAGGCGGCACCCCAAGCCCAGTAATGCTGTGGCTCTTGCAGACTCAGAGGTACTGCCTTGGTGGTCTTGGATAAGATCCAGAAGAATTATCTGGATTATCAGGCAGAGACTCTTGTTCTCTTCCCTTACTTTCTTCTGAAAAAATGAAATCTCTCTCTCTCTCTGTGCTGAGCTTCCTGGAGCTGGGGATCGGGAGACAGAAGTGCCCCTCTGGACAGTACCACTGGTACTTGCTCTGTGTCAGACCTGAAGCCAGCACAGCACTGCATCTTGCCCAAGGCCCATGTTAACTACTATCTGGTTACTGCCTATGTTCACTCTGGCTACTGCCTATGTTCACTCAAGTGTCTACAATCAGCAGGTAGTGAATCCAACTAGGCTTGTGTTTGTCCTTGCAAAGCAGCACGTTTCTCCTGGTCCCAGGTTCAGAGATGCTGTTTGGGAGCCAGGCCCTGGAGTCAGAAACCTTAGGAATCTATCTAGCACTCTACTGCAGCTGAGCTGGCATCCAAGCTGCAAGTCAAATTCCTTCCCACCCTTCCCTCCTCTTTCCACAGGCAGAGGAGTCTGCTCCCATGGCCCCCATGGCCCCAGGCCCACAGCAAGTACTACCACTGATGTTCATTCAAGGCCCAAGGGTCCTTCAGTCAGTTTGTGGTGAATGTTGCCAGCCCTGAGACTCTCCCTTCAGGGCAGTGTGCTCCCTTCTGGCTCAAGCCTGGTCTGGAAATGCTTTCCAAGAGCCAAGGCCTGGAAGTGGGGACCCTAAGAGCCTGCTTGTTGCCCTACCCCACTGTGGCTGAGCTGGTACCTAAGCTGCAAGACAAAGTCCCTTTTACTCTTTCCTCTTCTTTTCTCAAGCAGAAAGATTCTCTTCCCATAAGCACCACAGCTGCAAATGTGCTGGGTCACACCTGAAGCCAGCATGGCTCAGAGCCTCACCCAAGGCCCACAGTGAGTACTGCCTGGGTACTGCTACTGATTATTCAGGGCCCAAGGGCTCTTTGGTTAGCAGGTGATGAATCTTGCCAGGACTGGGACCTTCCCTTCAAGGCAGCAGGTTCTCTTCTGGCACAAGATGTGTCTAGAAATGTCATCCAGAAGCTGGGCCTGGAAGCACAGTGCCCTATCCTACGGTGGTTGAGTTGGTGTCCAAATTGCAAGCCAAAGTCCCTTTTACTCTTCCCTCTCCTGTCCACAAGCAGAGGGGAAGAAGTCTCTACTGGAGTGGTGAGCCATGCTGCCTGGGGTTGGGGGAGGAAAGGCACAAGCACTCCCTCGGCCACCTCAGCTGGTATCTTACTAGGTCATGTGCCCCCCAAGTTCACTGGCTCTGAGTCCAGCACAGCACAAAGAGCTACTCAGGAATTTTAGTACTTGTGACCTAGACTGCCTTTCAAGTTCATTTAAGACCCCAGAGGACTTTTGCCCACAGTGGCAAGGCATGCCAGAACTCAGTTTCAAACCACTGGGATAGACGATTCCCCTCTGGCTAGAACTGGTCTAAATGCTCCCTCCATGGGCACCACTTGAGTTTTCCCCAGAGTTGCTTTCCACTGTGACAGGCAGCACTGAATTGTAATACAAAGTCTCACAATCTCTCCACTCCTTCCACAAAGCACCAAGATTCTCTCTGCACCATGCTATGGCTGTTGGGGGATGGTGAAGGGGTGCCATTGGCAATTCAAGACTTCTTTCCTATCCTCTTTAGTGCCTCTTTCAGAAGTATGAAGTTAAAACAAGGTACTTCCACTGCTTACCTGATTTTTGGTTCTTATGAAGGTGGCGTTTGTGTGGATAGTTGTTGAATTTGGTGTTCCTGTGGGAAGGACACTGGTGGAGACTTCTGTTCAGCCATCTTGCTCTGTCCCCTCCTTCTGGTGCTCTTTCTCTTTCAGCTGCACTCGAGCATCTCCTTTATTTTCATTTTGACTTTTTACTACGAGTTTTGAAAAGTAGAAGAAAGAGAATTATACCCATATTACTATCACCTAAACTTAACAATTAACTTTTCTGCCATATTTTCTCCATTTTTAAGGGTTTAAAAATTACAGACATTTCACACCAAAACACTTCAGTAGAAATCTCTTTAAAAATTGCCCTACATGGCTGGGCGCGGTGGCTCACGCCTGTAATCCCAGCACTTTGGGAGGCTGAGATGGGTGGATCACGAGGTCAGGAGATCGAGACCATCCTGGCTAACTTGGTGAAACTCCGTCTCTACTAAAAATACAAAAAATTAGCCCGGCGTGGCAGTGGGTGCCTGTAGTCCCCACTACTCGGGAGGCTGAGGCAGGAGAATGGCGTGAACCGGGGAGGCGGAGCTTGCAGTGAGCCGAGATCCAATCAGGGCCCTCCAGCCTGGGTGACAGAGCGAGACTCTGTCTCAAAAAAAAAAAAAAAAAATTGTCCTACATAACCACCACAATAACAATATTATTATCACACTGTATTAGTTTGCTAGGGGTTGCCATAACAAAATACCACAGACTGGGGGCCTTAAACAACAAAAATTTATTTTCTCACAGCTCTGGAGACAGGAAGTTCAAGGTCAAGGTGTTGGCAGGTTTGGTTTCTTCAAGGAGG
The DNA here is from genome assembly GCF_000951035.1 of Colobus angolensis palliatus. Taxonomy (NCBI): domain Eukaryota; kingdom Metazoa; phylum Chordata; class Mammalia; order Primates; family Cercopithecidae; genus Colobus; species Colobus angolensis. The sequence continues at coordinate 1,285,574 of NW_012115044.1, forward strand.
CCTTTCTCTTTGGCTTCAGAGGATCAACTTTTTGCTTTGTCCTTATATGGTTCCCCTTCCATCTTTGTGTCTCTGTGTCCAAGTTTTCTCTACCATAAAGACTCTAGTCAGTGTGGTTTAGGACTCACCCTAAAGACTTCCTTTTACTGTAATCACCTTCTTGAAGGCTCTATCTTGAAATACAGTCACATTCTGACGTACTGGGAGTTAAGATTTCAACATTTGAATTTTGGAGAGATAAAACTCAGTCCATAACACACACACTTAACAAAACTAACAGTAGTTTACTAATATAATTTAATCCTGAATCTCTAGTTGCTTTTTTACAATTGTCCACCAAATCTGTTTCTTCAAACTAAGAGCCAAACAAGAATCATAAACTGCATTTGGCCATCATGTCTTCTAAATTTATTTAAATATGGAATAATCCCCCCTCCCTTCTTTCTTCTCATGAATTGTCTTATTAAAGTGATTGCTCCACATTTTGCATTTTTCTTTTTGCTTAATGGGTGGTAATTCAACTTGATTTATCTGCTGTACTGAGTTTTCTATAAACTAGAAGTTATGCCTAAAGGCCTGATTAGATTCTGGTTAAACATTTTTAGGCAAGAATGTTTCATAGATAATACTGTACATTTCCCATTGGGTCCCATTTGATGGCATAGTGTGTCTAGTTGTCCCCATTTAAGGGTTTAGATTGGTCCTTGGTATAAAGTGGTGACAGCTTGATTTGCCCTTGAGCAATTGCATTTTTCCCTCTTGCGACCAGCAGGCAATCTGTGGGGGCTGCTTTAGCCCTCGGAACATCTGCTTTGCCATCAGGTTTTACCTAATGGTTTATGATCCTTAACTGAATCAACTATCTCATTAGGGTTTACAAATTTATTTTACATTTATTATCTGAAATTATTCTGCAGAGAAGCACTTTCCCTCATCAACTGGGCTATTTAGTTACCCTTAAACAGATTTCCAACTGGAAAGACAGGATAAATTATTTTTACCTTCAATTACCAATTTTCAGAAAAAAAAGTTGGCAAAGTATCACTTCCAGTGTTGACATATGAAATTTGTTTTGTTTGTAGTTTCTATTTTTGTGTGTCATTTAGATATTTATGGCCTTTAATATATTCTTATTGCCATTTTTTTTCACACTCACATTGGCCCAATGTTGCCCAGTTGTGATCCCTTCAGACTGATTGGTCTTTTTAACATAATCCCATTGATCTTTACAAGTTCTCTTATTTCCTACAAGAGTGAGATATTCCAAACTGGCTTTGTATATTCTTTGCCCCACACCTGGGGTGAGTTATTTCTCTAAGAAGCCTTGGTTTCTTAAATGTGGAATGATACTTAGAAACCATAATCTGTCTCTAGGGACACCCATTGCTACTCGAATATTACTTTTTTTTTTTGTCTCTTTCAATGGGCAGAGTTAGACAATACAGGCATACCTTGGAGATACTGCAAGTGTGGTTCCAGAACACTGCAATAAAGTGAATATTGCAATAAAGGGAGTTATACAATTTTTTGTTTCCTAGTGTATATAAAAGTTATGTTTACACTATATTGTAGTGTATTAAGTGTGCAATAGCATTATTTCTATAAAAAATACTAATGATTATCTGAGCCTTCAGCGAGTAGTTATCTTTTTGCTGGTGGAGAGCTTTGCCTCCATGTTTATAGCTGCTAACTGATTAGGGTGGTAGTTGCTGAAGTTTGAGGTGGCTATGGCAATTTCTTAAAATAAGATAGCAATGAAGTTTGCCATATCAATTGACTTCTCTGTTCACAAAAGACTTCTCTGTAGCACATGATGCTATTTGATAGCATTTTATCCACAGTACTACTTCTTTAAAAATTGGAGTCAATCCTCTTGAATCCTGCTGCTGCTTTATCAAGTTTATGTAAGGTTCTAAATCTTTGTTGTCATTTCAACAATGTTCACAGGATCTTCACCAGAAGTAGATGCCATCCTTGCTCATTCATATAAAGCAACTCTTCATCTATTCAAGTTTGATCATGAGATTGCCAAAAATCAGTCACACCTGTGGAGTCCACTTCTAATTCTAGTTCTCTTCTTATTTTCACCATATCTTCAGTTACTTCCTCCATTGAAGGTTTGCACTCCTTAAAGTCATCAATGAGGGTTGAAATCAACCTCTTCCAAAATCCTGTTAATGTCGATATTTTGATCTCCTCTTATAAATCATGAATGTTCCTAATGACAATAAAGGGAGTTATACAATTTCCTATTATATACAATTGCCATTAGGAACATACAACATTCCTAATGGCAATAAAAGGAGTTATATAATTTTTTGGTTTCCTAGTGTACATAAGAGTTATGTTTACACTATACTGTAATGTATTAAGTGTGTAATAGCATTATGTCTAAAAAAATGATGAATCCTATCCATAAGGTTTTCAATTTACTTTGTCCAGGTCTGTGAGAGGAATCACGATCTATGGTAGCTATAGCCTTATGAAATATATTTCCTAAATAATAAGACTTGAAAATTGCTCCTTGATCTAGGGCTGCAGAATGGATGGTGTGTTAGTGGGCATGAAAACAACATTAATCTCCTTGTATATCTCCATTAGTTCTTTTGAGTGAACAGGGGCATTGTTAATGAACAATAACATTTTGAACGGAATCTCTTTTTCTGAATAGTAGATCTCAACACTGAGTTTAAAATATTCAGTAAATCATGCTGTAAATAGATGTGCTGTCATCCAAGCTTTGTTGTTCCATTTATAGAACTCAGGAAGAGTAGATTTAGCATAATTCTTAAGGGTCCTAGGATTTTCAGAATGGTAAATGAACATTAGCTTCCACTTAAAGTCACCAGCTGCATTAACCCCTAATAAGAGAATCAGCCTGTCTTCTGAAGTTCAAGTCAAGTATTGACTTCTCCTCTTTAGCTCTGAAAGTCTAGATGACACCTTCCTCCAGAAAATCTGTTATTTTGTGTACCCACCTTCATCAATTGTCTGAGCTAAACCTTCTGGATAACTTACTGCAGCTTCTACATCAGCACTTGCTGCTTCACCTTATACTTTTATGTTATGGGACAGCTTTTTTCCTTAAACCTCATGAACCAATCTCGGCTGGCTTCAAACATTTCTTCTGAAGTTTCCTCACCTCTCTCAGCCTTGACAGAATTGAAGAGAGTGAGCACCTTGGACTAGATTAGGCTTTAGCTTAAGGGAGTGTTGTGGCTTGTTGGATCAGCTAGCTATTCAGACCACTAGAACTTTCTCCGTAGTAACAGTAAGACTGTTTCACTTTCTTATCGTTTGTATGTTAATTCACTAGAATAACACTTTTAATTTCCTTCAAGAAATTTTTCCTTTGCATTCACAACCTGGCTAACTGGTACAAGAGGCCAGGCTTTCGGCTTATCTTAACTTTCAATGTGCCTTCTTCACTCAGCTTAATCATATCTAACTTTCGATTTAACGTGAGAGATGCGTGGCTCTTCTTTTCACTTGAACATTTAGAGGCCACTGCAGGGTTATTAATTGACCTAATCTCAATATTGTTGTGCCTCAGGGAATAGGGAGGCTTGAGGAGAGGGAGAGAGATTGGGAAATGGCCAGCTGGTGAAGCAGTTGGAACACACACTTTTATTAATTTTGCTGTCTTATATGGAGCTGGTTTGTGGCACCCCAAAACAATCAGAATAGCAATGTCAAAGATCACTAATTACAGATAACCTTAACAGATACAATAATAATGAAAAAGTTTGAAATATTATGAAAATTACCAAAATTTGACACAGAGACATGAAGTGAGCACACGTGGTTGGAAAAATGGTGCTGATTAACTTCCTCTATGCAGGGCGGCCACAAACTCACAAACTTTCCATTTGTGAAAAACACAATATCCACAAAGTGCAATAAAGTGAAGAGCAACAAAATGAGACATGCTTGTCTATGTATTCTTTAAAATCATGACTTTGTAATGATAGTTCGAATTCAAATTTAGCATTACAGAGAGTTTTACTTAATTATTGGAGTTATTTTTGTATTATTATTTTGTATTGTTTGAGTTATTTTGTATTGTTATTTCAAAATAACAATACAGCTGAATGAATTGATTCTATATATTTTTATTTTTTAATCCCAGATTATAGCCCACCAAAGAAATACATAGTGCTAAGTTTCAAACTCAGTTGACAGAATTATTTTTTACTGTATGATTGTTACTAATTTTATATATGATTAATTTCTTTTTTCCTTTAATTTTAGGAATGGCTTTTCTTTTCCTTTTTTATGCTACATATACACACATATATCTCAGTCCATTTTGACTGCTGTAACAAAATATCTTAGACTGGGTAATTTATAAACAACAGAATTATATTGCTCATGGTTCTGGAGGTTGACAAGTCCAAGACCAAGCCACCAGCAGATTCAGTGCCTGATGGGGGCTGGTTCCTCATGGACTGTGTCTTTTAGCTGTGTTTGCACATGGTGGAAGGGGCTAACAAGATCCTTGAGGTTTCTTTAATAAGGGCACTAATTCTATTCATGAGGGCTCTACCCTCATTACTAAATTATTTTCCCAAAGGCCGCAACCCTTAATATCAGAACATTGGGAATTAGATTACAACATGTGAATTTTAGAGGAACACATTCAGACCATACCAATATGTATTTTTTGAAATCTGTAAAGGCATCACATGTTTTAGAAGTTAAAAGCTATAATTAAGAAATTCTGGCCGGGCGCGGTGGCTCAAGCCTGTAATCCCAGCACTTTGGGAGGCCGAGACGGGCGGATCACGAGGTCAGGAGATCGAGACCATCCTCGCTAACACGGTGAAACCCTGTCTCTACTAAAAAATACAAAAAACTAGCCGGGCAAGGTGGCTGGCGCCTGTAGTCCCAACTATTCGGGAGGCTGAGGCAGGAGAATGGCGGGAACCCGGGAGGCGGAGCTTGCAGTGAGCTGAGATCCAGCCACTGCACTCCAGCCTGGGCGACAGAGCGAGACTCCGTCTCAAAAAAAAATAAAAATAAAAAATAAAAATAAAAAAAAGAAATTCCTCTTCCTTCCCAGTCACCTCTCTCTTCATCTGCTTGCCTTTTACCTAAATGGAACCAATTATTAAAATTAATTTCTGGTTAATTCTTACAGTTATTCTTATTACAAATACAAGTAAATTTGTAGTCACAGTCTTACACCCCTTCACTCTTTCCCACAAAGATAGCACACAATACACACATTTCAGCATCTTGCTATTTCACCTAACAATATCTTCTAGGGATCATTTCATACAAATGCATTGAGATTATCCTCATTATTTTTACGGATACCTAATTCTCCATCATGTGGTGGTACCACAGTTTATTGAACCATTCCTCTATTGCAGAACATTTGAGCTGTTTCCTTTTTTTTCCCTAGTACAAATATATCTCATGAATAACTTTGTGCATGTGTCATGTTGCACTGGTGGAGTTATATCCTTAGATTTCTAGAAGTGGGATTTCTGGGCCAAAGAATAAACACAGCTGTGATCTTGATAGATATTGACATACTCTTCTCTGAGGGAGTTGTATCATTTTGCATTCCTAACAACAATATATGGCAGTACTTGTTTATCTGCAGCCTTACCAATAGAATATATTGTCAAAATTTAGATTTTTGCCTATTTGGTGGGGAGGTATCACGGTGTAGTCTTGATGCTCATCTCTCTATGACTGAAGTTGAGGAGCTTTCCATTTGTTTAAGGAACATTTTTATTTTGTTTTCTATGAACTCTCAGTTCAGGTCGTTGGATATGTTCAGAATTGTTGGTCTTTTTCTTCTTGATTTCTAGGAACTATTTATGTTAAAAAGCTTAATCATTTGGCTGTGAAATAAGTCCCAAAGAATCTTTTCTAGTTTGTCACTTGTCTTTTGACTTTTATAACATTATATGAATGCAAAAGCCTTTTTAAAACACTTCATGTAATCAAATCAACACAAAATTTTAAGTATTGATTCAAGATTTTGAGTGACAGTTAAAAGACCCTCTACTTTCAGATTTTAAAGGAATTCACTTATGTCATGTTTTCTTTTAGTATTTGTAGAATTTCATTTAAATACATAAAGGACAGCTGATTCATTCAAATTTTCTTCTTATGGCTTTTGTGTATTTCCTATTAAACTTATTCCTAAGTAGTCTGTCTACTTTTTGCTGTGATTATAGATGGAGGCTGTCTTTCAAAACACTTTCAGATTAATTATTGCTGTGACTATAGAAAGACTGTTCATGTGTATGAAATTTATATCTTGCTAATTTTCAGAATTCTTTTATTGTTTATGATATTTCACCCATTGATTCCTTTGGGTTTTCTATACATATATAATAATCTATAACTAGAAATAGTTTTATCTCCTTATTTATAATTCTTATACCTCTAAATGCTTCTCTTAATTAAATTGGTTAATATTTCCAGTAAGTTGTTAACCAGTCCCATTAATAATGGGTACCCTTGTCTTATTCCTGATTTTAGTAGAAATACCTCTAGCATTTCTCCATCAAAAGAGATGCTAGTTAGGGGCTAATTTTACATGTGTGTGTACAATTGTGTGAAAAAATAATTTACAGATTCTACTTTTACTGAATTAAAAAAAAAAATCCGTCAGGCTGGGCGTTGTGGCTCATTACTGTAATCCCAGCACTTTGGGAGGCCAAGATGGATGGATCACTTGAGGCCAGGATTTTGAGACCAGCCTCACCAATATGGTGAAACCCCAGCTCTACTAAATACAAAAAATTAGCCAGGCGTAGTGGTGCATGCCTGTAATCCCAGCTACTTGGGAGGCCGAGGCAGGAGAATTGCTTGAACCCGGGAGATGGAGGTTGCAGTGAGCCGAGACGGTGCCATTGCACTCCAGCCTGGGCAACAAGAAACTCTGTCTAAAAAAAAAAAAAAAAAGATCATGAGGATTGATTTTGTCAGACGGCTTATCAGAATCAAAGGAAATGATTATAGGCTTTGAAAAATATAGACCTTATATTTGTTAATTAATGAATTTTGCAGCATTGAATCATTCTTGCTACCCTGGAATAAACCCTATCTGGTAATTATGTATTTTGCTTAATATATTATTGGACTCTGTGTAACAAAATTTTATTTAGAATTTTTTCCTCAATATTTGGAAGTGAGATTCAAATCTGGCGTTCTTTGTGTGCAATCTTAATCACTTTTATATAAATTTTGAATTCATATCATAAAACTAATTATGAAATCTTTCTGTTCTATGTCTGTATATTTTAAGTAACATTGAAATTATCTGCTCTTCAGAAGTTTGTTATAGTCTCTGTGAAATCTTTTAGGTATGGCATTCATTTGTTGGGGGCAGGAGGAGCTCTTGATGCTTGAGGGAGTCTTGGAATGATACGTTCATGTGTACTTCTATCCCAGTCCTACTTGTCTTGGATGACTGAGGGCTCTAGGTAGGAGAAAGAAGGAAGGAAGTGTTTAGGGGTAGAGGCTACCTTTCCCAAGGCAAATGGGGCTGGGGTGGATTGATAGTATAAAGGATTGAGAGTGACAATGATTCTTTGCTTGACCAATCTTTGTCAGGCTCCTGAACCTTTTCCTAGGCCCATCCATGCACTTCCTTGTAAAATCCATTTTTAGCCAAGAATAAGGATAAGTCAGTTTCTCAAGAATTCCTGTCCCCCTATATCTGATCACCCTTGATATCTTATCAGGTTTCTCATCCTCCACCATTTCTCAGGTTATGTCTGATCTACCCTGGCCTGTCTTTAGCAAGAATCCTATTAGGTCAGTTTAGCCAGAATCTTCTTTACCCGTGATGTTTCCTCATAGCACTTTTCCATCCACTGACCTCCACCCTGCTTCTTGGTGATAAATTCCCACTGCCCATGCTGTACTCAGAATTGAGCCCAGTCTCTCCCCCACTGCAAAATCCCATTGCCTTGGTCTCTATACCTACTGTGATGGTACTGAATAAAGGCTGCCTTACCTTTAACAAGTGTCATTGCTTAACAAGTGTCAAGAACGCTTAACAAGTATCATTGCTTTAACAAGTTTTCTAATTATACAATAGTTTAATTCCATCTAGGATGGAGGAGGAGAAAGGGGAAAGCAATGTGGGTGGGTAGGAGGGCTGTGAAGAGAGGCGGCAGGAGAGGCCTAAGCTGAGAGGATCAGCTGCCTCTTTCCAAAGATTTTTCTTCTGACTCTGCATTCCAACCTATCCTAGGGGTCTCCGTCCTATTTTCACAGCTGGGAAGAAGAAAGAAATTTCCTATAGTCGGTTGAACTTCTTGGCAGCCTTGGAGGATGGAGGAGATAGATCCTCAGAGTCACCCCACGGGAGGGAGCTTTGACAAACAGAAGTCAGCGGTCCCACCCGAAGTTCTCCTCATTTGTATTTTCCAGTGTCAGCCAAGTCCCACGGCTTAATAAGCCTCAGATCATGGGCAGTCCTTTCGAGGAGTCTGATTTTCTGAGGCAGCTCTCTCCACAAGTGGCTTTGGAACTCCATTACTCAGACCGTCCCACTGTGAGGAAGCTTGGCTAAGGCTGCGAGGCAGTTGGGGGTGATGGGACACAGGACGAGCCCTTCCTGGTGCCCCGAGCGGCCAGGTCCCCTTGTCTCCCCTGTGTCAGGGCTCCAGTGCTTCCTCGCCCTTCTCTTCTTACATCTAAAGCAGGAGGCAGGGCCTTCTCGTCCCCCGCCATAATACAACCTGCCACCAGGAGGCGCTGCTCTACAGAGCGGAGAGTGGGGAGCTTGCAGGAGAGAGCGCGACCCCCTGCTGCTGCAGGATGTTGCCCTTGTTCGAGGCAGAGACAGGAGGCCTCAGACAGCTGTGACAGCCTCCATGGAGCTCTCCTACCACATCTGAGCCAGAGGGAAGACTTTGCAGAAGCAGAAGCCCAAAGACACTGCTGGGAGATTGGTCTGTGCTCTGGGAGAACCCTAGGTTGTGTTTCCCGTGTAGAAGTCACGGGTCTTCTGGAAGGTACCACCGCTCCCAGCCCCACTTGGCTAAGGGCTGAGGGCCACAGGTTTTCGGGATTGTGCCTGTTGTTGGAGGGTGTGGACTCAAGTGCGTCTGGCCCGGGACTTTCACAGGGCTCAGGGCGGGCTGGGGGAAGGCCCAGCTGTGAACTAATAAGGGGGTTTTACAGTCTAGGCCAGCACTTCTTCCCCTTTCACAGGCAAACGTGACATTCCTTTTCAGCACCTGTACTCACCCAGTTGCATCGAGGCGGACCACACTTGTCCAACTCACAGCCCCAAAAGTCAGGGGAGAATAAAACACAGTGGCTGATTTTAGCATTTTTAAAATAGAAATGTGAGTCAGCACCTGACTGACCTCACAGATCCCTGCTATGCCGCCGGGGCTGCTGACTAGCCCTGAAAGCTCAGGGTGGCCCCGGCGCTCTCAGAGCAGGCCTGCTTCTCACAGCTGAGCTGCTCAGTGCTGGGGGCTGGTGTTGAGTGGGTGGGAACCAGCCAGGTTCCCCGGGGAGTCTCTGCAGGAGGCTCTGGAGGGTCTGGGGTAGATTCCCAGGAAAGAGACTTCTGCCATTTGCTTTCCTCCAAGGCAGCCTCAGAGTCTAGCTGGCAAGTGGTCACTTTCCCACAGAAACATCCTGTCCTCCTGTTCTATCCGTAAGGAGAGCAGAATGAAGAGGTTGGGTGGAACCCTGGCTTTGGAGTCTGGAGACAAGGATTTTACTCCTGGCAAAGCACATTATATAGACAGGGATATTGTCCTCCGATTTTCCTTTCACTTCCTTAATTAATATTGTTATCAATACTATTATTGATGTATTGAATCCCTGCCATGTTCCAAGCACTGTGCTGAACACTTCACCAAACACGAGTTCATTAAATTCTCACAACCCTATGAAAGAGGTACTCTTATTCCTACATGCATATGGGGAAACTGAGGCTTCAGGAGGTTGAGAAAGTTTTCCAAGGTCACCAAATAGGATGACTTTGGACCCAGTCTGTTAATTATCCCCCTCGAGAGCACCGTTGATCAAAAGGAACTTGACCATGTTCCTCTTTGGACTGGTTACTTAGCAACAAACAGAAAAATTATTTAGCGGTTGTTTAAAACCAACTCTAAGTTTCTTTGGATATCTCATTTCATAAGACAGGTCTTACCTCTTTGGCTCCCACCCACCCCCACTATGGAAACACAGGTTGTAAATTTTTATAACCCAAATACTAGTGTCTGCCACTTTCTGTGCTCTAGTCCCACTAGCTGCTCTTGGCCCTGCCACTCCTGGCTCCCTGGCCTTAGTTTTGGGAAGCATCCCTCCAGTTCAACCTCAGCACCTTCCCTTGTATACACATTAGGTATTATTGCTCCTTCAGTTGAAGACATTGTAGCTATTGAAAGGCAAGGCATCTCTTGATGTGAGCCTTGAAGGACAGGTTGAATTGGGTAGGCAGAGAGAAGTTGGTAAGGCATATATTGTCTAAGGGTCTGAAGGTGGGGTATAAGGGGTATACAAGTCATAGAGTTGGGAATAGGCAGAACCCAGAGAGGGGAGAAGACTGGCCCGAGATAGAAAACCTTGCAAGGGAGGAGGGCAGGAGCCTGGATGGTGTGAAATGCTAGAGATGCATGGCTGGAATGGAGGGGGCAGGGCACCAGGCTTCAGATGCTTCTGGTTGCAGATGCAGATTTTCAGGATGTACAACATGGAGCATCCCCAAGGTAACTGTGTTGAGAGCCTGCGAGGCAGGTGAATGTGGATCCTCTACCCCCTCTCCTGACTGAGTTCACCAGGGAACAAGCTTTGTAAACTCTTTGAGGGTAGGGGCTGTGATTATTTACTCTCATATCTTCAGAGCCTGGTGTTGAGGTTAGTGCTTTGTAGGCACTCAGGGACTTTCAAATGAATGAAGGGAGGGAGGGAGGAAAGAAGGATGGGTCCATGGTAGGATCTGATGATGGGATGGGAGCTCCAGGCAAATGTCAACCAATCCCTCTCCTGGGTCAGCCCCCAGGGGCTCACCCTTCTTTGCATTTCCAGCTCTCATGAGGTCAGTGTGCACAGGAAAGCTCACTCCTCTAATCTCCTTGATCCTACTGCACCAGAGAAACTAAGCCAGAATTCAACGAAGTCTCAGTCTAGATAAACAAGACAAAAGAAATAAGATTCGAGGAGAAGATCTCCTTCAAGGAGAAGTTGCTGTGTTTGTCCAAGACCTTTGTCCCATCCATGTATCATCCCTCAAGTAAATGCTTCTTGTTCACTTGTTCATTAGATTTCAAGTGCATTCCCTGGCCTGTAATTCCCTACAATTACAAGTTTCTCTTATCATTGCACATTCTTCATCAGGAGGATGCTGGAGGAGCTCAGCCAACGGTTCCTCATCAGTAGCAGATTCTTCAGAACTTGGGCACTACACAGATGCCCTTGAGCTCTTTGAATACAGGTTGATTTTTAGAAAATACATTAAGATAGAACTTAAAAACAATAGATTGACTAATTATCGTCCAAAGACGAGTGTACCTCTAACCACAATTTTCATTTATTTTTAAATGTTTCCTTCATGGCCTTTCTTGTGGCTCCCCCTATGCAGTTTGTGTATTTGTTGAAAACTTTATGTGTTTTTAACATGGTTTTTGCCAAACTTGGTTTTTCTGAGACCGTCTTTTCTCATAGGCTCAGTTTTACCGTCCTATCTGCAGTCGGCTACTTTCGGTGGCAGAAGAGGCCACATCTGCTTCCTGTAGGCCCTCTGGGCAGAAGCATGCGGTGGTGTCTCTTCCTGATCTGGGCCCAGGGGCTGAGGCAGGCTCCCCTTGCCTCAGGTAAGGCCTGAAACCCAGCAGAGCAGCGGGGAGGAAACACAAGGCTAAGCTTGGTGTGGAGACTTGGGTGCTTGTGTAGGGAAGACTCCAAGAGCATGCCACAGCTGCTTGAGAGAAAGAAATTGCAGCTTTTAGGGTCCTGTGTATGCTCATGTAAGAAAGGACAATCTCTGAGAATGAGGTGCGGTTCTGTTTTTGGTGGCAGATGAAGGACTTTGTAGACTCTCTGGGTTGGCGGAGCCTGACTGGCCAGCACAAGGAGCAGGAGAAGAAGGAGGGCTGGGCAGGAGGCATTGCCAGTTTGCTTTCAGAAGCTCATTCCTGCTCCAGCTTCTTTTCTGTTGCCTCTGAGGAACTTTCCAGGAAAACGTTATAAGTTCTCTGTGAATTGAAAATGTCTTTTTCACAGATTCCAGAGATTCTACCACTAGAGACCGATTTTTTGTTAAATTCATTTCTTCTATATTAAAAATCGGAGTCAAATATTTCTGAGGAGGGGAACACAAACATTTGAAAACTGTGGTATAAATTAGTTTGTATGTTGCTTTCTGAACTGTCTGAGGATGGAGATGTGCCCAGGGTTGCTGGGGAGAGGTTAAGTGCTGAGAGGGTGGTTATGCCTGGGAGAAGCAGGGCTTCCTGCTAAGTTTCCTTTTCTGTTGGATTTCTTGGCTTTCTTGAAGGTTTTTTCAGGCACTGCAAATGACAATCAGCCAAACGGCAAGGTTTTATTTCAAAGGATAATGCATCCAGCACAGAACTAGGCTGCAGGAAGAAACATAAAAACAAAACAAAATAAAACAAAAACAGAAGAGGTGGTGTTGGCTGACAAGGGCTTATATTCTAAGTGGGTAGACAAAATAGGCCTATGAAAATAACAAGCTACCCATGAAGCTACACAGCAGAATATGCTGAGGGGGCAACGGCTAAGTTGTGTAGTCATAAGCCAGGCATTTAGTAAGGTGCTAATTGTACAATACAGGCAGTGAATGTGAAAGGAAAAGGGAGATTGAGATGGGCTGGGGTCTTCTAGGAGGCGGGGAGGGAGTTTAGCCTTGACAAGCCTTCCTGTGGGTGGGGCGTCAAGTGGGGCGGAAGTCGGCTCTGGAAGCATAGGGCAGTGGGTGGGGAGGAGATGGACTGGGCTGGGCTGGAATAGAGATGTGTGGAGAAGGATGAGAAGCCTGGAAAGACAACCTGAAGGGGACTGGGAGCCTTCAGTAACAGGCATGGAGAGGAGCGTCTGTTGAAATGCAAGAAACAGGAAATAATTACAGCCTCTATTGGGGAGCAACAGGATGGATTGGAGAAATTATCATTCCAAAACCCAGCTGTGGCCTCAAAGCCCCTTAGAGTTTTTCTAGGAAGGTTGAAGGCCAGCTGCTGACCCAGGACTCACATGTGCTTTGTCCTCTTCCCTAGGAATGATGACAGGCACAATAGAAACAACGGGGAACATTTCTGCAAAGAAAGGTGGCTCTGTCATCTTACAGTGTCACCTCTCCTCCACCATGGCCCAAGTGACCCAGGTCAGCTGGGAGCAGCAGGACCAGCTTCTGGCCATTTGTAATGCTGACTTGGGGTGGCACATCTCCCCAGCCTTCAAGGATCGAGTGGCCCCGGGTCCTGGCCTGGGCCTCACCCTCCAGTCGCTGACCATGAACGATACAGGGGAGTACTTCTGCATCTATCACACCTACCCTGATGGGACTTACACAGGGAGAATCTTTCTGGAGGTCCTAGAAAGCTCAGGTATTCCTGCTGGAGCAAGGTGGCGGATAAACCTCTCCCTCTAGCATAGAAAATGCAATCCCGCATCACTGCACAGCATGGCTTCTCAATTCGGGATCACATTGGAATCACCTGAGGTGATTTTAAATCATACTGATGCCGTGGCCCCACCCAGACCAATTCAATCAGAATCCCTAATAGCAGAGCTAAACAGGGGTAGGCTCGAAAAGCATTTCCAGGTGATTCTAATAGACAGCCAATACTGAGAACCACTGTTCTTATATAAGAAGCACATCTTGCCTATATTTCCTAGGAAGACCAGTTGATGAGGTCATATGCAAAAGTTCTCATTTACTGGTTTAGTATCAGGTGTGCAAATTGGAATTAACCCCTAAGTATGTAAAGATTAGAGCTGGTTAAAAACAAAGCGCAGCCTGTGCTAAGTTTGATTGTACAATGATTTACATTTGTGCGGTACTTCCAAGTTTCCAAAATGCCCTCATATTCATTATCCACCTGCACATTTAAACCAATTCCCAGAGGTTAGAAAAGGATTCTTGTCTGAGAGACAGTAGAGCACCATGGTTAAAAGCTCAGACTCTGACCCCAGGCAGTCTGGGTGCAAATCCTGGCTCTGCTGTTGCCCTCAGACAGGATTTCTTAGCTTCTCTGTGTATTGGTTTTCTCATCTGTGAAAGAAGGATGAATATAAGACCTTATGCGATGCTAATGTAGGATTAAATTGCCTACTACAAAAAAATGTCCTTAGAACAGTGCCTGGAACATGGTAAGCGCTGTGTAAGTGTTAGCTGTTAGTATGATTCTCATTTGTTTGATGCAGGCGGAAGCTGGGACTTGGAGTTTTGCTCAGAGTGGTAAAGCTCGTTTTGACACAGATGTTTTTGTTCCGCTAAACTGCATCCTCAGAACTCCTATTTACTGCCATCAGTTATGTTGGAGATTAAGTTATATGATTTGCAAAATATGTGTAAACTGAGAAGATAAAAGGTTGCCTTCAAGTTTCCTTTCAAACGTTACTTCTTTTTTTTTTTTTTTTTTTCCCCGAGATGGAGTTTCGCTCTTGTTGCCCAGGCTGGAGTGCAATGGCACAATCTCAGCTTGCTGCAACCTCTGCCTCCTGGGTTCAAGTGATTCTCTCCTGCCTCAGCCTCCTGAGTAGCTGGGACTACAGGCATGTGCCATCATGCCCAGCTACTTTTGTGTTTTTAGTAGAGATGGAGTTTCTTCACGTTGGTCAGGCTGGTCTCGAACTCCCCACCTCTGGTGATCTGCCCGCCTCGGCCTCCCAAAGTGTTACTTCTTAACTGGTTTCACATAGGCCAAACAGAAACCAGTTAAGAGCGGAGGCTCTGGAATTGCACTGTCCGGGGTTGACTATTGCTGTTCACAAAGTCTGGGTAAATTATGTGCTTTTTTCTCAGTTTTCTTGTCGATAAAATGTGGCAAATAATTTCATGAGTTGATACAAGTAAGGTCTTACAACAGTGCTAGACAAGTAATAAGCTTAACTTAATAAAGGCTAGTTTTTATGCTATTTATTGGTTCATGGTTAGAGGAGGCCTGGGACAATAAGCAGGGCAGGGGACCTGGATTCTGGCAAAGTAATCAAGTGATGGCCTTGACCATTCTGAGCTCTTTACCCCAGTGTTACATGCCAGAGGACCCATCACCAGATGGCAGGACCAGGAACAGGGAGGAAGTTCAGGCAAAAGGTGCCTGTGGAGTGGTGGTTCCAGCAACTGAAGACCACATGGGAGCTATGTCTGGTTGCTAATCTCCAGGCCAGGTCATTCATGGATCAGTGGTCCTGACATGCATGCTCCTCCCCAAGGCCACAGTGGCATGGCTATTTCCCAGCATGAACCTAGGGAAATGAAGGTGCACATTTCTTCTCTGTGGCTCATGGAGCCCTGTGGAGAGAGATCAGAAGATGTTCTGCTGGACCCCTGTGCAGCCTCCCCACAAAGCCTGGATGTCTTCACTCTTTTGCCATTGCAGACTCCAGGGAACACCATTGGTCACTTGGCTCTTCCCTCTTGTTTCCCAAGGGGCCAGTTGCTTACGTGGAATGCTGACTCTCCTTAATTACTTGCATTAGCGCCAACCCTGGCTTCTTTCTGAACCTAATCTCAAACCTTAGTCCAAGTCCCTATCCTAATACTATCTGTAATATTTAAGCTATTCCTAACCTTAATGCTAAAATTGTACTTAACCCCAAACTTAACCTGGTTAATAGGCAGAAGGTTTAAGTAACCCTTATACAAAGTCTGCCCCTCCCCCACCCTGCATGTAGTGATGTCACGCTTACTCAGGGCTGCTTCTGTTTCAAAGACCTTGATGTCTCTGTTCTGTGACCATAACTGTGAATGGAGACATTGGTGCTTTTATTTCAAACCAAAAATTCCGAATGAAATTGATATTCTTAATATCCCAAATTCCACTCTTGTCCTAATTGTATCTCGAACTTATCCTTAAACCTAACCAAACTCATTATCATAATCTTCCCTAAACCTCGACATGCTTTTAACTCCATCTGTCTTCATCTATCCGCAAGGTGTAAGAGAACCCAGGCCCAACCCTGGCTCCAATCTGGCTCTGTTCCCTAACTGATCATATATCCTTTCCTGGTTTTATGGATAACCCTCTGTAGCCCCTCTTACCTGTTACAGTGTGTTCTCTATGACCCCTTTTCTTTCCATCTGCCCTGTTTCCTCCAGAGCTAACTGTATGACTGTGGCTAACCAGGAGCTGTCCTGGCCCACTGTGACTGAGTCCCTCAAGGTAGGAGGAACATGTTCTGGGGAATTTGAATTCTGCAGATTCCTAAGCCACCTTTTAGCAACCCAAA
This sequence comes from Colobus angolensis palliatus, assembly GCF_000951035.1. Taxonomy (NCBI): domain Eukaryota; kingdom Metazoa; phylum Chordata; class Mammalia; order Primates; family Cercopithecidae; genus Colobus; species Colobus angolensis. Next base: position 1,301,984 of record NW_012115044.1, read on the forward strand.
CCCTTAGTTAGAGGGACGAGATGTCAGGCTTCTGCTGCGCCCTACTCCTTTGAAGACTCCCCTGGATACCTGAGTGCTGCCTGAGCTCCTGGGGCAGCCTGGAAACCCACCTTCAGCACGGTGTGCATGGGGGTGATGGTGTTCTTTTTCTCATGCTCTTCTGGGATCAGATCTTACTCATCTCTTCAAAACTCCCCTCCTGCATCTTCTTGCTTCCACTTACATGTTATCTCTTAATGAAATTCACTAGTTCATGATTTCACTTATGCCACAAATATTTACTGAGTGTTCACTATGTGTCAGGTGCTGAGAAAACAGCAAAGGATAAGACTCCAGAGCCTCGTGTCCTCCAGGGTTTCAAGCCTAGCTGGAAATAAGTGTAGCTGGAAATAAGTGTTATAAGCTTAAGGGAAAAGGTTACATACTTTTTTTCATTTTTGTAATTTAATGTTAACTTTATTTTAATTTTGAATTAAATATTTTTATTGATAGGATTTCATATTTGAAGTTCAATAAAAGAAAATATTCACTTTCTGAGTTTTTTCCTGGAACTACTATTTGTTTCATTTCATGATTACCAAAAATGATTTTGTCAAATAGAGGAAAGTGTTAAAATGACCTGCTCTGGTGTCAAATGTACAAGGTACACCACTGCTCAAAAGATCAGTCGTTGATTTCATGATGGGCCAGATAGATACTCTGCTGTTGGGCTTAAAGGCTCTAGTCCCATGGTTACACAAAGGGCCTGGTCAAAACTTACTTCTCTGCCGTGAAGCTCAGGCTGCCCTGGGGAAATCAGCTTCACTTCCAGCTTCTGCCACTCATCTCTGTTTTGTCCTCCCTCTAGTGGCTGAGTACAGTGCCAGGTTCCAGATTCCACTGCTTGGAGCCACGGCCATGATGCTGGTGGTCATCTGCATAGCAGTCATCGTGGTGGTCGTGTTGGCTAGAAAGGTAATGGCTCTGGCTGCACATCTCAGTCATGGGCACCCCTACAGCTGCCACCCTGGTCCTTCAGGTTCTCTTTCCACCCAGAGAGAGACCCGGATGTGATCTTCCCCAGTGTTCTTTGTGCCTTTTTTTCCTGGCACTTGTTCTGCCTATCAGTGCAGTTATTTATGCTCTTCCCTTGTCCCTCTCATAGGGAGGGACCTCCTGAACAGCTGGACCTGTTTCTTACCCATCTTGCTGTCATCTGTAACTCCTGGTTTCTGCTTATCCCTTCAGCCACTGCTCTGAGAGTTTAATTTATCTACTATGATTTTGATGCATTCTGGGCATCTATATATGCTAGAGTTTTCTGCACATTAGCTCTTTTGATGTTTACAACTCTCTGGTAGTACTAGGCTACCCAGCATGTCTGTAGAATGAGAAATAAACACTCCAAAAATGTAGGGGTAGGCCAGGAGCTGTGGCTCACACCTGTAATTCCACCCACTTGGGAGACTGTGGCGGGAGGATCACTTAACCCTAGGAGTTTAAGGCTGCAGTGAGCTACGACTGCACTCCAGTGTGGGCAACAGAGCAAGACTCCATCTCTAAAAAAAAAAAAAAAAAAATTGGTGGTAAAGTGGGCATGGCAAGATCAGCAGGTTGTAAATCCTCTGTTTAGCTTAAGAGTTTATGTGGCTGAAAGAGTAATGAATGGGGAATTGAAAGATCTAGTTTCTAGTTTTGGCACTGAGTATATGCTTTTAGAAAGTTACTTAATCTTTCAAGGTCTTCATTTCCTTATATATAAAATGGGGATTTGTCTTAGTCTATTTTCTGCTGCTGTAACAGAATACAATATATTGGGAAATTTATAAAGAAAAAAAGTTTATTTGGCTCATGTTTCTGGAGGCTGGGAAGTCCAGGAGCACGGTGCATTTGGCAGGGTTCATCCCCTGGCAGAAGGCATGTGATGAGTGAGTGCATATGAGAGAGAGAGAGAAATGAGGCCAAACTCATCCTTTTAATTAGGAACTTACTCCCATGATACCTAACCCACTCCTGAGATAATGGCATTAATCCCTTCATGAGGACAGATCCTTCATGGCCTAATCACCTCTTAAAAGCATTACCACTTAATACTATTACAATGGTAATTAAGTTTCCAACACATGGACTTTTGGGGGACACATTGAAACCATAGCCGTATTATAATTCGGCTTGCTCTATATCATAGAGTTGTGATAAGTAAGTGGCATATTTCATGTAAAATCTTTATAAAAAATGAAGAATTATATCAGTGAAATTTGTGTCATCAGCTGCCGATATTGATTGGGAGGAGTGAAAGAATTTCCACTCCTTGTTTTGTCTGATCTCTCGGGTCATTTAAGTCAGCTCAGCCCAGGTCACCTTAATTCAAGTCACCACATAAATATTTTGGGAAACACAAGTTTGTAAATTCTACCTTTATCCTAGACCCACCTCCTGAGATCCTAACCCACTTTTCCTCCAACTCTAATTCCATTCAATTAACAACTCAATTCTGCAGCCTGGTTGAACTGCAGTGGCTGAGATATATGGCTGGTGCTATTGGGAAGGTCAGTGATCTATAATATTTTCATTTATGTGTAGGCTATCACAGTAGACATAATGAGGAAATGAACCCTCTAGGGGAAGGTGAGGACAAGAGAAATGATTAAATAGAGGGAGGAGGTGAAGAAGATGAAAGTTGATCTCTTAGCTGGGAATGGAACGGCTATAGTAGTTGGTGAACAGGTTCTCTGCTGTTAGCAGTGTCCTGATGGTCTGGAATAAAAGAATCAAAGGCCCTTTAGAAGGAGCTGAACAATTTTTCCTGTTGAAGATTCAAGACTGGTTAATTTTCATTCTGGGCACCTGGACTAACTTTGGTCATCTGGAGGGTGGAGAAAGAGAAAAAGGTGAAGAGATCTATTAAGTCCTGTTGCCCCCCTTCTACAGTGTTTGATTTCCCAGCCCTCTCTAACATTTCCACTGCTTACTGTGTAGTGCGGGTCCTCTCTGCATCTTTCCTGTACTTTGGCTATAGTTGCCAGTCTTCTCTCTCTCTCTCCTTGCTCAAAGCATTTTATACTTGCATTATTCAGGGCTCCAGCAGGGAACACGTAGTACTCTCAAACTGGGTTGTTTGAAGACAGTTTAATAATAGGATTTCCGGAAGTCTACTAGGATGTAAGGACACCACAAGGAGGAATAGCAAGGTGTTGTAACCATTCCTAGTTCTTCAAAGGGGACGAAGGGGGAGGGGCTAATTATTGGAGCCTGGAAGGAGAGAGGTATGTGGAGGGGTCTCCTTCAGAAGTGCCATAGTCTTTGCTGGAGGGTCACAACCAGTCCAAGGTCACCCTTCTGAGAGAACAAAGGGCACTACATACCCTCATCTCATTCCTCTCTCCATTCCCCTACTGTTGCTCTGCACTGGCTGACCTCAAACCTAGGTTGGAGGACAAGGGGACTCACTGATATAGTACATCTAGTACAGCTTCATAGGGCACAGAATAGGGTGGAGAAGGTTAGAGAGTAGAGCCAAGAGGCAAATGGATGGTATCCATACCAGCAGTGCTCATAGACATGAAAGATGGACAAAGGATCTTGACTTTCCCTGGGGTTGGCTGGCTTCAGCCTTCTCTCTTGTAGTCTTGATCTCTTTTGATTATGTATGTAAGCAATACCCTTCTTGACTGCCCAGCTGTATTTCTCCTGGGCACACCGTGCTCTATTAACCATTTTAATATCCCCACGGATCAGGCTTTCTTGGCTCCCATTGCAGTAATTACATCCATTTTGTTTCTTAAGTGCTGCTATCTGTCCTGTACTATTTTGGGATCTCCTCATCCTCATTGCTACTAGGGATCCAGTTCTGTAAAAGCATCTCCTACTTTAGCCCTAGCCTATAAAGGAGAGATACCACCAAACTTCTCAATGATGCTGGAGCTCCCCTAGCCCATTCTTTTACAGCTTAGTAAAAGGGACATTCTTTTTCTTTTTCCTTTTCCCCCTTATTGTTGTTATTATCATAAGGGATGTTCCCTGGATCTTCCCTAGAAGAGCCAACATAATCAGCTATTGGATTTTGGAAATTATTCAGTACAGGGATTGGCAAAGTTTCTCTGTAAAGGGACAGATAGTATATCTTTTTAGGTCTGTAGGTCATATGGTCTCTGTTGCAACAATTCAACTCTGCCATTGTAGTGTGAAAGTGCTATAGATTATATATAAATGAATGAATATGGCTTTGTTTCAACAAACCTTTATAAACACTAAGATATTAATTTCATATAATTTTATGTATAATAAAATATTAGTTTTTCATTCTATAAATTTTTATTTTTTATTTTTTTTAAATTTCAATAGGTTTTTTGGGGAATAAGTCCTTTAGTGGTGATTTCTGAGATTTTGGTGCACTCATCACCCGAACAGTGTACACTGTACCCAGTGTGTAGTCCTTTATCTCTCACCCCTCTCCCACTCTTTCCCCTGAGTCCCCGAAGTCCATTAGTCCATTGTATCATTCTTACGCCTTTACGTCCTCATAGTTTAGCTCCCTCTTATGAGTGAGAATATATGATGTTTGGTTTTTCATTCCTGAGTTACTTCACTTATAGCAGTGGTTTCCAATTCCATCCAGGCTTCTGCAAATGCCATTATTTTGTTCCTTTTATGGCTGAGTAGTATTCCACGGTGTATGTGTGTGTATATATATATATGTGTGTGTGTGCATGTATATATGAATATATATATATTCATACACATGCGTGCACACACACACACTACAATTTCTTTATCCACTCATTGATTGATGGGCATTTGGGCTGGTTCCATATTTTTGCAAGTGCAAATTGTGCTGCTTTTTGTACAGTGACTTCTTTTCCTCTGGGTAGATACCCAGTAGTGGCATTACTGGATTCAATGGTAGTTCTACTTCTAGTTCTTTAAGGAATCTCCACATTGTTTTCCATAGTCGTTGTACTAGTTTACATTCCCACGAGCAGTGTAAAAGTGTTCCTCTTTCACCACATCCATGCCAACATCTGTTATTTTTTTATTTTTTGATTAAGGCCATTCTTACAAGAGTAAGATGGCATTGCGTTTTGATTTGCGTTTCCCTGATAGTGATGTTGAACATTTTTGCATGTGTTTATAGGCCATTTGTATATCCTTTTCTGAGAATTGTCTGTTTATGTCCTTAGCCCACTTTTTGATGGGATATATTTTTTTTTTTTAGCTGATTTGTGTGAGTTCCTTGTAGATTCTGGGTATCAGTCCTTTGTTTACAAATATTTTCTCCCACTCTGTGGGCTGTCTGTTTACTCTGCTGATTATTTCTTTTGCTGTGCAGAAGATATTACTTTTAAAAACTTTTTTGCTTTAAAAAAACACTTAAAATATAAAAGCCATCTTTGTTCAAGGGCTGTAGAAAAACCAGCAGTGGGCCATATTTGACCCACAAAACTGAGTTTGCCAATTTCTGATTTAGTAGGTTTATTCTAGCATTCTTGCTTCTCTGAGCCTTTTGTTTCCCTTTTCCATAGTTTGCCAAAGCAGTATTGTCATCTCTATTGACAGCAGTATGTCAGAATCATCTCCTGAGCCCTTGTGAGGGTGTTAAATATTGAGTGTTCCAATATTGACACATTATCCCTCATCCAGTCTTACGTTCTACCTTACACCACAATCCATCACCTTCAGAATTCAGAATTCATGCCTAGGCATCTTCTCCCAGTCCCTGCCAGTATATATTAGCCAGGTCCTTTAGTATATAACCTTTCTCTTCTCTTAGCAGACCCAGCACTTCCTCCATTAGTGTGGGCTGAGATTTTACCCTAATTATAGGTCTGATGGCCAGTAGGGGAGGCAGAGGCAGGGCCCAGCAGGGATTTTCTTCCATCAAGGGGAAGTGGGCCACTTCTGCAGCCCAGATGGTATAAGAGAAGCAGGTGGTTCCCGGCTCTCAAATGTGTCTTTCCAGAGATCCTCATTCCAAGTTTCAGGAGACTTCTCCTCTACTATCAAAATGCTAGCTTTGGCACAGAAAATTTACCTAGGCTTAGAATCCAGCCATCTTTAAAGTCCTGTCCTTCTTACCATTAGTTTATGTACCTGATCTTCAGCTGTGGAGAGAGGAGTGTCTCTTAAATGCTGCCAAGGAGGAGCTTTAACTCTTACACTTTGAGTTGCTGATAGGTCTGAGGCTGTCATTTTCTCACTTCAGTTCATCAGTGCAATTTAGCAAAAGTCAATTTTGAGTCCTAATAGTAACTATTTACCCTATACTATTTATCCAATTCCAGAGTTCTAACAGTAACTATTTACCCTATGTATCTCAAATATTAGAGTCATTGTACCAGCTCATAGTTCCCATCCATCTGTGTCCCTCTCATTTCACCACCAGTCATGGGGTTTGTGTTGCCATCTAGCAGGCGAGTGATCCCATTCCACAATCCTGTTCTTACAGGCTGCCTTCTAGGGCTGTTCCCAGCAGCAACTGTTTTAGATCAGGTCCCTGGAAATAGAGCCTGACATGCAAACTCTGGTGAGAGTGACTTATTGGGACAGCTCTCAGATGAAAGGAAGTGAAGGAAGCAGTATAGGGAGGGCTAAGGGAAGAAAGCTTAGCATGGATATGGTCTCAGCTGGAGACTTGGCTGAAGCAGGAATTGTACACAGAGTTGGCTGAACCTTTAGGCAGAGAGCTGGCCTTTTGGAAATCCACCTAGGTCAGTCATTACCTCTGGCTGCTCACCAGGGAGGGCCCAAGAACAATTCTGTAGAGAAGGGGCTGCTGTGAGATCACAGCCTACAGTCCCAGCATCTGGAAAATGGGAGTGCTGGTCAGGTAAAGAGATCTGAGCAGGAACTGTACATTAGTTATGGGTCTCCGGAGGGGCAGAGCCAATAGGAGAGATGGATGGATGAATGGATGGATAGATTAGATGGATAGATAGATAGATAGACAGATAGATAGATAGATGAGGAGGGATTTATTAGGGGAATTTGTTCGTGTGATTGTAAAGGCTGAGAAGTCTCACCACAGGCTGTCTGCAAGCTGGAGACCTTGGGATGCTGGTAGCATGGCTCAGTTCAAGTCCATCATCCTCAGAACCACCAAGGCTATTGGTGTAATTCTCAGTCCATGGCTAAAGACCTGAAAACACAGGGCCGGGGGCACTGTTTTAAGTCCTGGAGTCCAAAAGCCAGGCAGCCCGGGGACCCGATGTCCAAGGACAGGAGGAGAAGAGTGTGTCCCAACTCCAGAGAGAGAAAGACCACTTTTGCCTCTCTTCCGTTTTGGGAGACCAGGCCCCCAGGTGACTGGATAGTGCCTGGCTACATTTAGGGTGGCTCTTACCCACTCACTTCACTCAGACTGACATGCCAATCTCATTTGGAAACACCCTCACAGACACACCCCAAATGGGCTTTACCAGCTCTCTCAGGTCCCTTAATCTGGTTAAGCCGATACCTTAAATTACCTATGACAGGCACAACAGCGTTTGCTGCAGACCTTGAGAGCCCATAGACTGTGCTATTTAGGAGCATGGTCTTTGGAATCAGGCAGTCCTAGGTTTGAGTCCTGACTCAACCACTTGAGTAGCTATACTACCTAACTTTGATGAAGTTCAGTTTTCTCATCTGTAAAATGCTGATAATTATGGCATTACCTTCATAAGGTCATGAGAAAACTTCAGTCAAATAATAATTAATGTAAGGCACTTAGCATTTTTCCTAGCATGTAAGCTGGAAAGTGAGTGGGACCAGCAGAAGGGATGTTTTTGGGATCATCACAAGGGATGTTTTGGGGATCGTCACAGTTTCTTGTGGGGTGTGTAGTGGAATTATGGATTTTCTTCTTGGAAGAATGTCCCTTTAGGCAAAGTTTTCTATCCAATTTACAAATCTCCTGAAATCCAGCTGTGCATCTCAGGTTAAGCACCCTCCTATACACAGTGGGAGCCATTGAAGAGTTTTAGGCAGAAATATGGACTGACCCAACTGTTGGTTTTGAAAATCACTCCGCTGGTGACCATGCGGAGTTGGGCTAGAAGTAAGAGGGAGTCCAGAGACAGTGAGGATGAAGCCCAGGTGAGAGAGAAGACATGGATATAGAGATGGAAAAGAGGGAGTAGATTTCAGAACTGCCTGGGATTAAAATTGGATGAGGTTTTATAGATAAATCGAGTTGAACATTAGCCTCCATATTTCTGATCAGCTGGTGCTATAAACCAGGGCAGTGAATATAGGAGCAGGCGTGGTTTGTTGGGGCAGGAATGTGATGGTTTCTTTTGAGACAAGTTGAGTCTGAGCTTACTGTGGGTTGTCAGGTGATGATGCCCAGTGAACAGGTGGATACCTGCGTCTGGAGCTCAGGGCAGAAGCCTGGGCCAGTTTAGATAGAGATTTGGGCATCTTCAGAGGACAGATGGTGGTTGTAGATATAAGAAAGTAGATGCTCATGAAGTAACTCAGAGAGCATGTTTAGTGTGAGAGAAAGCAGAGAGCAGAACCTTGGGGGAACCCCATGGTTTGGGGAGCTGATGTGCAAAGAGAAAAGGGGCAGGCCTGGCTGAAGACGAAGGTGGGGGTTTAAAGGAGGAGAAGAGAATCAGGAGAGAGTGATGCCATAGGAGCCAGAGAAAGAGAGCATTTCAGAAAGGAAAAGGTCAACAGAGTCAAGTGCAGTAAAGAGCAAAAGAAAATAGAGAACGGAAAGCTGCTTCACTAAGCTTAGTGATCAGGAAGTAACAAGGTGTGTGGCACGTGGTATATGTAGTAAGTGTAGTTTCCGTGGACTAGTTAGCATTGAAATCTAGCTGTAATGCAGTTGAGAAATTAAGGGTTAAGGAACTGGTGTTGGTAAGAACACAAGTTTCCCAGTGTGCATGTGTGTAAGAAAGGATGAGAGAGATCACAATAACTCTCAATATATGTCATACTGGGGAGTAACTTTTGAATAACATGGCCACATACTCACTTTGTAGTTTGTTTGCTTTTAGAAGAAATCCCTCAGAATCCATTCTGTGGAAAGTGGCCTCAGGAGAAAATCAACTGGACAGGAAGAACGGATTCCCAGTGCTCCCTCACCCCCAGGAAGCTGTGTCCAGGCAGAAGCTGCACCTGCTGGGCTCTGTGGAGAGCAGTGGGGAGATGACTGTGCCGAGCTGCATGACTACTTCAATGTCCTGAGTTACAGAAGCCTGGGGAGCTGCAGCTTCTTCACAGAGACTGGTTAGCAAACAGAGGCATGTTCTGGAAGATATACTTTTGTCTTGACTATTATAGATGTCTTGACTAATATATAAGCAGCTGTATTCTCCATCAGTGCGTGCGTGTGCGCGCGCGCGTGTGTGTGTGTGTTCGGTTGAGTGAATAAATGTCATCCTCTTCTCTATCTTCATTTCCTTGGCCTTTTCATTCTATTCCATTATGCATTATGGCAGGCCTAGGGTGAGTAACATGGATCTTGATCATAAATGCAAAATTGGCAAAATATCTTGACCTGATTTTAAATCTGGCAGTTTGAGCAGATCCTATGTCTCTGAGAGACACATTCCTCTTAATGGCGTTGGCCAGCATTTTGGGCTACAAGGTTTTGTGGTTGATGATGAGGATGGCATGACTGCAGAGCCATCCTCATCTCATTTTTTTCACTGTCATTTTCAGTAACATTCGCTCATTCAAAGGCATATCATAAATAAGTCCTGTTATCAGCCTCTATGGGGAGATTTGAGAGTGACTAAATTTTGGTATCTGCCCTCAAGAACCTATAGTTAAATGGGGAGACAACATTGTCATGAAAAGGTGTTATAGTAAGGGGAGAAGGAGACACACACAGGCCTTCAGGAAGAGATGACAGTTTGGGGTGAGGTAGTTGGCATAGGCTTTTCTGTGCTGAAGTGGCCTGGGAGCACCAAGGGGATGTTGAGGCTGGTCTGGGAGGAGCAGGAGTTTTGTCTAGGGAACTTGTAGGGACTTCTTGGAGCTGAAAGTCCCACAAAGAAGGCCCTGGCACCAAAGGAATCAGCAAACTTCAGATTTTATTCTCTGGGCAGGCATTTCAAGTTTCCTTTCGCTGTGATGTACTCATCCATTAGACAGCCTGATACAGAGCACTCTAGGCTCTTCTGGCCATGTGTGCTGGGGAAGCCCCAGGAAACGCACATGCCCACACAGGGAGCCAAGTCTTAGCATTTGGGCCTTGATCTACCTTTTCTGCATCAATACACTCCTGAGCCTTTGAAAAAGGAATGTTTCCCACTAAAAAGAAAATGTGGATTTTTAAAATAGAGACTCTTCCTAGAGGAGAAAGGGGGGCTGGGGTGATAGAGGGTTTAAAAAATAAATACCCTCAAACTAACTTCTTCGAACTCTTTTATTCACACCCTGACGTCTTTGTGCTGGGGTTGGGGTAACTGAACTGCTTATTTCTGTTTAACTGCATTCAGGCTGGATCTTAGAAGACTTTTATCCTTCCACCATCTCTCTCAGAGGAATGAGCAAGGAGGTTGGATTTACTGGTGACTGATTTTCTTTCATGGGCCCAGGAACTGAAAGAGAATGTGAAGCAAGGCTGTGTTTTGCCCATGATTAAAAATAAAGCATTGCCCTGCTTCCTAAGACTTAGACTGGGGTTGACAATTGTCTTAGCAACAAGACAATTCAACTCCTATTTCTCCTTGGATTTTTTTATTATTATTTTTTCACTTTTCTACCAAATGGGTTACGTAGTTAGGAAGAATGAACTGAAATCTGTCCAGAGCTCCAAGTCCTTTGGAAGAAAGATAGATGAATGTAAAAATGTTGTTTGTTTGCTGTGGCAGTTTACAGCATTTTTCTTGCAAAATTAGTGCAAATCTGTTGGAAATAGAACACAATTCACAAATTGGAAGTAAACTAAAATGTAATCACGAAAAGGGAGTAGTGTTTTGATTTGGAGGAGGTGTATATTCAGCAGAGGTTGGACTGAGAGTTAGGTGTTATTTAACATAATTATGGTAATTGGGAAACATTTATAAATACCATTAGGATGGTGATAAAATACAAAAGGGCCTATAGATGTTAGAAATGGGTCAGGTTACTAAAATGGGATTCAATTTGAAAAAACATTTTTTTAAATAGAACTCACTGGACTAGATTCTCCTCTGAGGACCAGAGAAGACCATCTCATAGCTGGATTCCTGGAGACATGCACTGTCCACACGTAGCCACTTCCCACATGTGGCCACCAACCACTTAAGATGGGGTTAGTTTAAATCAAGATGTGCTATTATAATTGGTGTGAGCATAAAATCACACTAGATTTTGTAGATTTAATATGAATAATAAGAATACCATTTCAGTAATTTTGGTATATTGTGTGTCAAAAATGGTAATATTTGAATGTATCAGGTGAAATAAAATATTAACATTACTTTCATGTTTCTTTTTATCTTTTTAACGTGGCTACTGGAGAGTCTAAAATTGCATATGTGGCTCTCACATTTCTATGGGACTGTGCTGCTCTAGTAGCTAAACCCAAGCCAAGCTGATACCCAGGGAGGGTGTCTATCTATGTCTATTGGTCTCCATTTCTTTTTCTTTCATTCAAAATAGTGTTTGAGGAAGATTTTCCTGCTTATGATGTCTTTTGGGAAATATGTAGGGAAGCATCACAGAGAAGATTGAGGAAGGGGAACACTCAGTGCTGACAGGAAGCGATGCCAGGCTTTTCTGGGTCCCCTCGTGGATTCCCTAACAGGAGGAGCGAATAGACAAATCCATGAGTGAGCATTCAAGGAGGAATACATTACTGATTCCCTGACCACATTCTGAGCCTGGGCATACAAGTCTGATCCATAATCCTGAGAATTATACTAAAAAAAGTGAGAAACTTTGAGTCATGGAGCTTTGAGACAGATGGTCTTCATGAGTGAACAGGACCTCACTATGCAGTTTTTGTCATGCCTTTTCCCTTCTCACCCCTGTGAGCCCTGGAAGTGAGTTGTCATACACTCAGGTTCATTCAGATTCCATCAGTGCTGAGCTGGACAGGCAGGAAGGCTGGGTGTGCTGTCCACCAATGACAGCATTCTGGTGGGCACACCATGCCCCACAGAGAGGGGGCAATGGGCAGTGTGGTTGTGGCTGTTATTTGTGGGGTGTGAGTTTTGTTTAGTCTCTTGATTCTTTCAGGTGCTGCTTCATGGCTGTAACTGGTAGTTTCCCACACCTACTCCAAGTCACACCTGTCAAGAGGTACAGGGGAGCTTTTTGTGTGAAAAGAGCCTGAGCTTTCTGGAAGTCACAACGGTATACTCAATGTTTGAGATAATTTATTTGCATAAGGTAGCGTAGGACAATGCTATCCAACAGAACTTTCCGCAATTATGGAAATGCTCTCTGTCTGTCCCATCCAGTGAGGTAGCCACTAGCTGCACGCGGCTGTTGAGCACTTGAAATTTGGCTAATGTGACAAAGAAACTGAATTTTAAATTGTATTTTATTTTAATTAACACATTTAAATATAAATAGCAACATGTGACTGGTAGCTAGTGCACTGGACATCACAATTCCAGTAACTGCCTTGCATATAGAGAAAACACAGAGAGCGGTGTTTATAGGACATTGGATGGCTCTCCAGTTGTTATGCATTTGAAATGGCTACCACCAGGAAGAAACTTGAAGGTTCTCCTCTATTCTCCTGCACCCATCCTCTGATCAAGACAAACCATGAGGTCAAAGCAGGCTATACATTTATTTATTTCAGGTTTTTCCCATAAAAAAAATCGCAGGTGGCCAGGCGCAGTGGCTCACGCCTGTAATCCCAGCACTTTGGGAGGCCGAGGCGGGCGGATCACGAGGTCAGGAGATCGAGACCATCCTGGCTAACACGGTGAAACCCCGTCTCTACTAAGGACACAAAAAATTAGCCGGGCGTGGTGGCGGGCACCTGTAGTCCCAGCTACTCGGGAGGCTGAGGCAGGAGAATGGCATGAACCCGGGAGGCAGAGCTTGCAGTGAGCCGAGACTGCACCACTGCACTGCAGTCTGGGTGACAGAGTGAGACTCCGTCTCAAAAAAAAAAAAAAAAAAAAAAAAAAAAAATCGGAGGTAGCTAAGTGGCCCAGTTCACTTAAATAGGGCCCAAACTGCCAAGAAGTTTACAACTCATAGGGATTATGTAGAAATAGACTTTCATCACAGGACTTACCTTGGACTATATTCATTCTGACTTCGTGTAGGCTGTGAAGAGTACCTTCTCTGGGACTAAAACTCTGATGGACTTCACAGAGATTAAAAAAAAAAAGTAATTATGGACTGTAGTGGACTGGGAATTCAGAAACTTGGTCCAAGTGCTGAGCTCTGCAATTAGTTTCATGACTTTGGATAAGCCACTTAACCTAGCAAAGATTCACAAGTATTTCCTCATTTGTAAAATGGTAATATACTATCTTTCTAAGATTCTTAAGAAGATGAGGCAGGAATGTGGCTGACTGCTTTGCGAGCTGCAAGATGCTGGGTTAATATTATTGTGTTCTGCCCCAGGAGCATGTGCACCAGGCAGTGCTAATGATGCCACAGTTTTCATGGAGGCAACAAAACTGGCTGGGAGCAACCGAGGTATCTGAAATTATCTATCAATGTTCTTAAAAACTGAGATACGAGGAAAGCTAAGAGTTGCAGATACAGCTTTGGGGTCCACAAGTTCTCTGTAAGCATTTAAACATTGTGTGTTTTAAGTGAAATGATAATCTTTAAAGAAGTCAAATATATCTGGATATTGATAGCCTTCTTATAACAGAGTATTGTCATCGGTTTTAGCCTCTGTGTTTGTGTTTATAATCAAATTTATTTAAAGGCACAGAAGCTTAATTTATAAATGATTCATTTACTCACAGATGGGCGGAGCAGTGGAAGACTTTGCAGTAGTTGAATAGGAAAGTGAAGTGATAATTATCTTTACTTTGCACACTGTAGTATAGGGATGTTGTATTCAGAAGGATGTGTGCAGTACACTTAACTCTGTGAGCCACGACTTAGATTCAGCAAAGCATCATCCTATGCACTCATTGTTATTGTAGACATTATTAATTTTATAGTTTTACTTGTATTTAATTAGTAACTTTTAGTTTTATAATTCTATGAGGGGTATAAGCATAGTGAGTTCACCTGTCGTTGTTTGAGCCTATTTAAGAAATGTCTATAATAAAATAATTTTGCATATTTTAAATTTATTACTAGATATTAAGAATAATCACAGACTCTCTCCCATTGAGGAGGTCTGTGAAAGTATTTTTTTCCTTCATATCAGCATATACATTACTCAAGTTTGAAAATACTGGTATGGTATAAATATTATTGGATTTCAGAAAACCTGACCTCAGGCACTAGTTGTTTTTTATTGGAAAAACACGTATTTCTGAACCTCTGTTTTTATAAATTAGTGCAATCATAGCTACATCACAGTATTCACAGTGTAACTGTGAAGATGAAGGATATTAAGGAGAAACTTCATAAACTGTGAAGTACCATAGGAGAAGCATATGTGTCATTTACAATTATTACAGCCTGTATATAAATTGTACCACAATGTTTTTAACCGGTACAGAAGAAAACTCAAGAGTGTATGGATGGTGCAAAGAGAGATCCAAGATTTTGGGAGAAGCTGGCTGGCATTGTTAAGATGTTGGTTCACAGAACTCTTATAGGGACAAATTATGCATTATGAAAATATTTTCTTCCTCTTTATACTTCTAGAATATCAATCAGGTTGACTTAGAAGTTCAGTGATTGAGTTGCAAGAAATATTTAAATTCATAGAGGTAATATTGAAATCTCAGGAATTTATTGACATCCTTTCAGTCTAGATGTCTCTTGAAGACTCTTCCCATCCAAAGCTCAGACCTGGATATTTTTGTGCTCCTCACACTGGTGGAAATGTCTATCCACGCTCAGCTTCTCCAACTCAAAGCTTAGTGTTCTTGTGAGTCCCCGAACTAGACTGCTTATTCTTTGGATCCTTTCTTGACTCACACTAGCCATTATCAACTTCCTGTTAGTTTAGAAACTCCCTTGGCATTGAGAGTCTGAATGGCACAATCTAGCTCTTGATTTATACAAACCTCTCTTCATGTCTAGTTGTTAGATTTTAAGCCTTCTACCCTTATTAAAACTTTGACTACCATACGTATTTTTAATTTCCAGGAGTTGTATTTATTCTCCTCGAGTTTCTATTTAATTGCATGCTATTCATAATATGTAGATGCAATATCTTCATGGCTGAAATAATTTCCTTTTATTCATACATTGCACAGTGCTGACTGAAATACAGAAGACATTGTGAATTTAATTTGTGTTGACTTCACCAAGGACAAACAAAATACAAGTTTTCTTCACCATATTAGCAATTTCTGTAAGAATGATGAGCTCAGAGAGCTCTTATGGCCAGGGTCACTGTAAGAAATAATCTATGGGTCAAATAGGAGTCCTTTATGAATCTCCAAAGTCATTAAAAAGGGGCATGTTTTGTGCCATGAACTTTCCTTTTTTGCATATAGAGCTAAGAAACCCAAGAGTTAAAAAGGAGACTCAGTAATCGATTCATGGATAACAGAGTGGGCAGAAACAAGAATAGGTGGGCATAGTGTTATAATATGGGATTATTTCCACAGCAGGCAGGCAGTAATTTGCATGTGGAAAAGGAAAAAATGTGAATCAATTTGTAGAGCTGTAAGTAAGCCTTGTCATTTTTGAGGTTTGAACATGTATAGGATAATACACCAATTTGCTTTATAGTTCCTCAAAGTGACTTCAACATCACCAATCCTGTCTGTCGTTCCTACTTCTTGTATTGAGAGGACTAATATACTCAGAATATTTCTGGCCTTGTAGGTACAGTCCTCAGTTTGGATAAATAATCTCAGATTAGACAAAAGAATACAACGTGCGAAAGAATGTGGAGAACTGCCTAAAACTGAAACTACAGTATAAAGAAGACACAATAGGAAACCAAGAGAAGAGTTTTTTTTTTTTTAATTATTCCTTCATATTCAAACTTCACAAACAGTGTGAACTTGTACAATACCTCGGAAAGTGAAACTTACAAAAAAAGTGCTGGTAACATTTAAAAAAAAAACAACAAAAACCCCAAAAAACAAACATCATTCTTAGCAACATCAATTACTCTTCCACACAAAACAGAAACCTTGTAAAATTTATTTTCGTATTTTTAAGGCGTAATACTTCCGTATAAAGTATATGCAAGAGATAAAACTTCACAGTATTCCAAAATGTCACAATAATAATAATAATATAATAGTATAATGAAGCGCTACAGTTAATTTTTCTTTTTTTGAATGTTTTTTTCCTGTTTAAATAACAAATACAAGTCACAGGTAAATATACGTGAGAAAAATACGAGGCTAATATTAAATGGCAGGTAAGGATACTGTCACTGTAAGAAAAAACTGGCAGGATGTGTGTATTTAGTCTATATTTTAAAGCACTTGATAGAAAAGGCGTATGCAAGGTTTTTCCAAACAATTTTTCTGTTTGTTTGTTTGATAACTGACAATTTAAGAGTATAATGAGAAAAAAAAAAGGAACAAACTGCCTCTCAAAACTATTGACCTGCTCATCCCAAACCATGTATATATTGACGGATGAATGTATTTGTGGATATATGGATTTATACCATGCAGAGAGTGATACAAGCAGTGTTCCATGCCCACCTGCAAAGACTGGAGGGTATAGCACTGTAGTCATTCAGCTCAGGTTCCTCTTGGGACATCAATCTTTCAATTTAAAGCTCTCTTTCCTTAACTTTCCAAACTCTTCCTCAATTTCCAGGCCTTTGTTCTGAAAGGACAATCTGGTTAGAAAAGTTGCCCTCCACTCATAATTCACTGGGAAATGGAAACTGCATCAACAGTGACACAGAGACACTGGAAATACCACTTGAATGAATGAATGAATGGATATGTATGTGTGTGTATTTTAGATCTAAATATACTGTGTGTGTGTGTGTGTGTGTGTGTGTGTGTGTACACAGTAGCAACTGCAAAAAAGGGACCATATTCCTTTCCATACTAAGATACAATGTGATAAGAAACATTTCTGTGCAGGGAAAAAGGTTTCTTCGAATCTTATCACAACACTGTGGCGGGAAAATCAGGAAATGGGTTCACCTTTCAGCAGTCACCACAGTAAACTTCATTGAGAACATACATGCCCAGATATCTCTTCTGTGCACATGTATATGTTAACAGCTAGCCATTCAGCCAACAGGTAACAGAAAGACAGCAGATAGCAAACACATCAATAAGGTGCTCAAAGAAAAAAGTGGCACCCACTTCTCAAATGGATGGCCACGTTAAGGTGCTTCAAAAAGGTTTTTTTTTTTTTTTTTTTTTTTATTTCAAACATTAAGAGAGTACTGATTTTCACATGGTAGCTCTGAGTCAGGCCAAGGGTTCTGAGGTTTCTGACATCTTTCACTGAAAAGGGCTTTCACTGTAGTAGTTTTGTTCAGTTTGTTGTGGGCCACTTGAGTTTAAAAGTGTTTTTAATAGCCAGAAACTGAAATCAAATCAACATGACTAAAAGAAATAACGGATGAAATGGTATAGAACATTACTGCATTCGCATTGGATCAAGATGGTTTCGCCCATTTTTCCTCTTTCACTAACACTGTTCCTTTTTTTCCTTGTTACAATCCATTCTTTATGAACATACAGAAATGACCAAAGTCACTGCAAGTAGCTGTTTTTATTTTTTGTGATCTGTTGCAAGAGTCCAACCTTGTTTCCTCTGCTGCTGTTTGTGTAGCATCTGGTTTTGTAATGAGCATCTGGATTTGTAATGAGCATCTGATTCTGTTATGTGCATGTGTGTATATATGCACATATACACACCTATACATGTATAATATATACACTATATATATGTAGATACATATAGGAAGTGTGTATACATTTATACATAATATAGTGTATATTGTTTCAACTGGAGATAAACTGAACTGGGTTCAGACACTAGCACATGCTTAACTTTCCCCTGCTCCCTCTGTATATTTTAAACAGTCTGGAGCTTTAATATTTTTTAAAGTGCATTTTCAATGCAGAAAAACTGTAATCCACTGATTCCTTGGAAAACATTTTTGATGAGAAAAATCTGACAGTTCTCAGCCCCAAGCAAGAGAAACCTGGGTTTTGTCATGCGGGGGGCTGACGTGGCAGTGCCAGGCTTGTGCCTGAGTGATTACTGGACATTCTGGACTCCGGGCACCTTAGTAGCAGCAGCAGCACCTTTATGAGAAGGTGGAGATAGAAAAGGAAGAAGGAAGGAAAGCTCAGATGAGGAAGAATGAAGTATTGTGTTTATGTATCAAAATTGCTAACTTTGACTATAATGGATTTGTGCAGTTCCTGTTGGCCTCGGCTAAGAGATGCCATCTAGCCCCTTCCCCACCAACTGACACTGAACTCCCCATGGCCCCTGCATGCTCAAACATCACCCATATGTCCCCACGCCTAAGGCTGATTTCTGTGTCAGCTTCCTGTGGGTATGTGAGTGCCAGCATCAAGTAGGAATAAGGCACCAGAGAAATCAAAATGTTACAAAAAGATGCAAACCCCATTTCAAAGAGCCTCTCCCATTGCTCCATTAAAATATTGCATGTGATGCCATTCGTTTGTGTGTACCTAAAGTGTGTCAAACACAGTCTCTGAAAGGAACTCGAGGCCCTTCAGCACCAGAGATCTTTAGGAATGCACCTTTTTTCTAAACACACCCACACCCCCCCAACCCCCATGCCCACCCCACACCACAAGCAAAAGCACCAAATTGGGAGAACAAGGCTGCTTGCCATTGCTCACCTCATTTTTGATAAGATCAAAGAAGTCGATGAAATAGAATGTTCAGGAAATGCTCTGAAATCAAATGGATTTAGGCTGTCATGTACATGGTTACTCAATGCTTTAAATGTCCAAAGAGTGTCATGAAGGGGTTGAAATGTTTGTGTTGAATGTTTAGGGGGAATGTGCTAAACAAAAGTTACTTGTCAAACGATGCCCAAATCTTCCACTAACACATCAACCTCCCCTATCATTTTTTAAAAAATTGTAAAGAGGAAGAGGTTCATCTAACTATAAAAGGAAAAGATGAAGGCACGTGATATTATTCGGTCCCACAATCCTTAAGAAAAACGGTATTTTGCAAGTTTGCGTGTGTGCTCGCATACATGAAATGGGAGTCCAAGGGGCCATTGGAGCGGTAGTCCAAGAGAAGCTGGAAAAGGAGAACAAGAGAGAGTTTTTAGACAGAAGAAAGGAGAAAGGAAGAAATAGAGGCCTCTCTTCAGCTTTCTGTCATTGACAGTCTCAATATTCGGCTGCTTTAGAGTCCAGAAAGGAATTTGTTTGTCTTGGTCTAGAAAGTGCCCCAGTTAAATATCTCCAGTTCATCATGGTACAGCTTTTGGTGTTTCCCTTTTCCCTTCCCTCCAGCCAAATGATTTTTTTTTTTTTTAAATCACAGTTTTAAAAAATTATTTTTTCAATGTTGAAAAAATATGGAAAAGCTATTGAACAGCCTTAGGGCACTGCCTCTCCATCTTCACAGTGAGCAGATGGATGGACAATCCACAGAGTCAAAGAGGAGGCAGGCAAGATCCCTTGTGCTCAGTGGTCCCTTGCCCCACCTTCCTGAGGGCTGGGGGGCCTTCACACCACCCACAGCCATTTCCCTCCTTTGGGTCCCTGGCCCCCCACCGCTCCCATCCATGGAATGTGGGCTGCTGAGAAAGGCAGAGCCATGCTAGAGAACGATGATAAGAGTAATAGGAGGGTCTCAGAAGCAGAGGGTGAAGGAGACAGAGGCGTGCTCTCCTCAGGCAGTGTTAGCAGTGCGCTCTCTTGGCAGCCTCATCTCAGGATGGGAAAGCGTGGTTGCCTACTGAGAGGATGAAGTCCCACTCACATTTTACTTCATGAGACCTCAACTCTCAGGCTCACCACATTTATGCCTCTCTTTGCATCAGGTTGGCCCCCAGACCCTAAGAAGGCAATGATCTGAGATAAAGAGGCAGAGCCCGGCTGTGTCATACAAAAAAAGGGCAACGCACAGCAGGATTTCAGAAACAAATTTAACTTTGGTTTTTCCAACTTTTTCAAACCATAAAAATTAAAGCAGGGTTTCGGTGGCTTCGGTCATCTGACAGCTGTTATATTTTTCTCATTTGGCAAGGCTAAGGCGGGGGGTGGGGGGAAGAGAAAAGGGGTTTCCCATAATTGGTTGAAGACACAGGGTGGTAAAATGCTTCCACACTTAAACTCACAGTCCAGTGTTTTTGACATTTCATAAATAGCTTTTTTTTCTCTAAAAAAAGAATAAAACAAGAACAATCCCTTTACTTACTCATCTGAAACAAAATAAACAGCAGTGGGTACAAACTTCTTCTTGTAACAATTACAAAAAACAACAATATAATCCCAACTTTTAACACGCATCTTGAATCAGTTATTTTTTTTTAACCTCAAAACTGCAGCATATCCTTAAGGGCAAACTTTTCGATTAGTTTTTTTCTTTTTTTTTTTTTAAATAATGTCTTCACCAAAAAAACAGTCTTGTACCAATAAAATGCATTCAAAAATAGAAAATATTACACAACAAAAATATGTATCCTTCCTTTCCAAAAAAGATTCTTCACAAAAAAATGTAGAAAAAATTCCAACAATTTTTTTTCCTCTCCTAAACATTAACTTTCAGTCTAGGGCACAATTATTTATTGATTTAAATGTCTGTTTTTGCATAAAACATGGAAGATGCAAAACATTTACTGTATTAGGATTGTGAAGTTACATCCACTCCCACCCCTGCTCTAAAACAAAACAAAACCAGAAAAAAACCAGCAAACATTAAACAAATGATAGAGTCAGTTGGCTAGGAAAAATATCGCTGTTCTTCTCTTTACTGTGCATTTGTATGGGTAAACAGGCCAGTTTGGTATTGGGGAATGCTGAAGAAGGGAGATCAGGTTTCAAGACTGCATTCAAGAGCTTCCTTAGCATATGCTGATACCAATGAGTCACTGACAGTCCCCAGGTTGTACGACTATCCATTGCAAATTCTCATGAGAAGAGAAACACATGAGGTGGCACATGGGAAGTCAGAGGACTGAAGTGTGTCCATGTGTGTACTGTACACATACATCTTGACAAACCACTTTCTCAAGCATATATATATATGTGTACACACACACACACATATTTGTTACATAGCAAATTTGTTTTTAAATATTTTTTCTCAAAATGGAGCTCAAGCATAGGTTAAAAGGTAATGTGGAAATCCAGTGGTATGAGGAAGGCTGGGGTTATTTCCTCCATACTTTCTTCCACATTTAACCTGTTTGGGCATTAATTGCAATAACGACAAGATCTCTGATCTCAGAGGAATGCTCTGTTTTCTCTACCCCCATTGAACTACCAGGTTCCTTTTACATTTTCAGCGTTGTTGTTTAAACTATGTATTTTTCTTACTTGATGATATTAATCTTTCATTTGGGATGTAGTTTGTGTTTTCAGTACAAATATATTTTTTTCGTAGCTTCTTTCCTCTGTTGCTTATTTGCTGGTTTTTTCCCTCATGGTTTTTGCTTTGTTTTGTTTCTGATTTTTTAAACAGTGAAATGTGTCCAATTTTATTTCCAGTGCATTAAACAAATTTTAAATTAAAAGAAGAAATAAACGTTTCCCCCCATCTTTCTAAAGGAAATGACTAACAAAAGTACAATATAATAGAATCAGGCATTGCCAAAAATAGCATGATGTGCAACCTTAATTACATCAAAGAAAACAAACAGACAAACAAGAATTATAGAACTTAAGCATGAAGGCATGAAGGAGCCAAGATTTCATAATCCCAACTATGGTATGATTGGCAAGCACTGGTTAAAAAACAGGTAAGGCTACTCTTAGATTTCTAACTCGACATAGTTAACCACTGCTCTTCTGTCTTTTCCTTCAATTTTTAATATTTTACTCCCTAGTTCTTTATATCTTTAAAATGAACAAATTTGTTTTTATATTTTTGGTCTACAGTAGAATTACATATTAATAATATAATAAAAAGATATTTCATTAACAGGTTGGTACTGCATCCATGTGGGGACAATAGAAAAAAAGTACTCAAATAGACATAGCAAATGGACTCTATTCTTATAAAAATAACCACAAATATAAAGAAATTATAATCAGGGGAACAGATTAAAATGAAAAGGGGTGTAGAAAGATATATTTTAGATAATATAAACTCCTGACAAGCTATGCCCTAGAATTGCAGCCTCCAAACCTTGCCCATGATTTCCACCTTTCCATAGCCTCACTTCAAGTTCAAATGGAAATGGAAACAAAATAAAGTGAACAGGTGGTTGAGCCAGCTAAAGCCTCCAAGTTATGTTAGGTGGACAGCAAGACGAGGTGGACAGCATTTGAGAAACTGGCTGGACACGGGGGAGCTGCTAATAGTATTCGTATTTAATTTAGAGGAATTTCCAGCCCACTGACAAAGAGAGAAACCAAGGAACCAAATGACTTTTCTAGTAACATATAATATATGAGATGAAATATAATTCTGTAAGAGAGGACATGGTGGTGAGGTTGGAAAGAAAAGAGAAGAGAAACAGGCAGACTTCGGGCACCATTTCCCTTTGTTTTCTACAATGCATTGGTTTCCTTCTGTTGTGGAGCATTCTTTAGGATTAACTACAGACCCCAATGTCCTCTGAGTAAATATATGTCAGCTCAGCTCCTGACATGATATCCATGCTTATTGGCCTCCTGGAAGGCTGTGTGGCTCTGGAGGGTCCCTCCCCTGCTACCACTGCCCACTGGCCCTTGCCGTCAATAAAGCAGAGAAGGTGTGCAAAGTTTCAATGGCGGGGGCTCTTTACATTAACTATATCTAACTGATGACTAATTCACACAGATGGTTCCATAAGGAAACAAAAAGTAAAGAAAAAGAACTGGTAAGAGTTGAGCTCGGTAGCCAACAAGTGTGAAGTTTTCTTCCAGGATAAAAAAACAAAAAGAAGAAGAAAAAGAAATGATATCTGTCAGAAAATACTGCTTTTGGTTTCTTTTAACTTTGAGCTGTCCTTGGTTTTTCTCTCAGTCAGTTGCTCCAGTTTAAAGGAGAGTTTAGAATCTAGTGCAAATATCATCAAATCACAGCATTCCAGAGCAATATCCTGTCCCTTCATCCTAAGTGGATACTATCCCTTCAAACCTCCTCAGAAGACTGGAGGCAATGGTCCAGAAAAGTGTAACTGAATAAATTATTAATCTAGTACTCACTACGACAAGAAAGGCACTATCACAACAGATCAGCCTCCAAGCATTTTCCTTGCCATGGGCATGGGCGTTTCAACCACTCCAGCAATCATAACAAAATCCAGACTGTGACTTTTTCAATACTTGAATTCATTGGCCAGTTGTCTGACTCTCCCACCAGTCACTGCTGTTGGCTCTGGCCACACAGAACGCTGATCTGCACTGTGTACATGCTGCCCTATGTTTCACCAGTGATCTTTGTTTGGTTCTAAATGATTTAGCTCACTCTCTTCCATGGAAGTTTCTTTCTCTCCATCAGTCTCCAGGTCATGACTATGACTCTATTAGATAATTTACAGTGTCAAGTAGTGTTGCTTTTTTTTACTTTCTATTTTTTTAAACCTCTGATCAAATCCAAAGTCATAAAGATAGTTCAGTACATCCTCTGATGACAAGGTCTCCTGTAAATACCACTGTGAACAGAAGGAAAACCAAAGTGTAATCCCTTGACCACCAAAGCATATCCCTTGAGCCTGTTGTAGTACTTTTGTCTGGGAGAGAGGAAATTGGGCTCTGAAGATTAAAATCTTTGGTGACAGAACTGGAGTGGATATGCACATTTCAAGGAAGAAGTTTCCCAAAGCCTCATGAGAAGTATCCTAGGACAGTCAATGTGAATAAATTTTAAAAAGTCAACCATTTCTTTCTATAGCTTTGGTTTGGTGCAGTCAATGTCCTCTTAGTGATTACCCAATACTTATTTCTAAGTACCTGTTAAACGCTCTGGATTTAGTTTCTTATTTAAAACAGAGATAATGCTTTGAGGGCTTAAGGAATTTCTTATGCTAGTTTGGATGGCTCTAAATGGAGTTTTTCTAACTAACAAGGCTGACAACTTTCTGAACAATGTTTAAACTTGGAATAGTAGACTTGGACGGATAGTAGAGAAGAGAGAGAAAAAGGTTATCAATGTTGTAATCTTAGGAAAGAGGCCTCAACTGAGAGTTTTCCAAATTGATGCCCCACATGTGATAGTGTTCAGAGAAATTCAACATTAGCCATTTATGTGGGTTGTGATCCTTTCCTACAGTGCCGGGACCTTCAAAACTGTCACTTTGGATTCTGAAAGAGTCCTTCAGCATCTTTACTCTTGTTGTTATTTCCCACACAATCTATTGCTTATCCTGTGATGCAATATTCTTTTATTAACAGTTACTAAAGAGCTGTCAAACTCTGATTACTTCTAAGATTAAAAAAGACAATAAAAATAAATTTAACAAAGAAAAGTTAGGAAAAAAACCAATTGCAAAATTAAACTTTTAGGCACTATTAAGGTCTTCTGCTTAGTAAGGATAGTCTATGATGGAGCAGCTAGCATGGTCTAATCCATCCTCCAATCCTTCCTCCAATGTACAAGTTGGCCTAGCTTGTTTCAAAATAAACCTTTCACTTCACTGGTTTTCAGTGTTTATTGCACTGTTCCCTATCTGTCATCTTAAAGGACTTCACCACATGCATGGCCTTCCTCTTTGGTTAGCCTAATCTAGTTTTCACCCAGGGATGGAGAAGCACACTCAGGCTGAAAGGGTAATTCCAACACGGACAAGGTTGTGTGTTTTTGAAAGGAGCCCATCCTACCACCCTCTGCCACAGCGAAATGTGCTTTGTGGAGTAGGCCAAGGCAAAGGCTTCTACATCATACCCCTCAGCTTCTTCACTATTAAAACTCTTACTGAGAGCTCAGTTGGAAACAAGACTGGGTAAACTTTTTCTTAAATGTTCTTAATTTGCTGTACTAACTCTGCTTCTTTACAATAAGAAAACAGATCCTATCAGCATGGCAGTTCCTAGGCCTGATCAAGAGTTGACAGACATTCCAGATTCTCACCAACCCTGCTAAGATCAAGCATGATGAAAATAACTCTGCATTTTAGTGATGCTCCTACTTTCATAACTTGCCTTTTTCTTTCCCGTACATAACACACTCTCTCCAAGCACAAGTAAATACATTTCAGTAGTGCAATGCAGTGCAGTCATATTTAGTGCAAAAAAAGCCCTATTATAGACCCAAAGCTCAACTCTAAACAGCTCTTACAAAGGTTACCAGTGCTACAAAAGTAGGAAATTCAGTCTATCTCACACTTATGTGAGTCATCTTTTGTTGCTCCTGTTTGTTTCAGCTCAAAGTAGAGAAACGAGCATGCACCTATGTATTTTTCTGTAAAACATTAAGCCAATAGGCAGAAAATAAAAGGAAGTAGTCTAGTTAAAATCAAGGGTATTATTTAGAAGAGGAAAACAGCCATTTAATGTAAAGGTCAGTAGTGGTTTTTACTTAATAGTTTTTATCATGTCAGATGGCTCTGATGCTAAGGGGAATGGGTACAGAAAAAGATAAAGCTTTCCTGTTTCGTGAAACACAGTCCTAAATTTAACAGTGCTGGGCTTTTATTTTTGAATAGTGCAATCAGCTATTCCTCAAGGGCTACAGGCAGCAGCCACCTTACATAACATAAATAGGTACACTAGGAGCACTCACTTTTCTACATTGATCACTTTTTCCCTTACCTCATTAGTCTCCTATTCTTTTTTTTTTCTGACTATACATAAATACAGATATACATACACATACACAGAAATTCTCAAGGCCCCTCTCAGAATGATCAATTGAAAATTGGTACAAATAGCTCAGTGATACACTCACACAGAAGTACAATTATTAAATATAAAAGTGAGACTCTGCATGGTACCTCTTGTGTTATTCCATAAGAAGAAAAAACATTCATAGTGGGATTTCTTAAGGAGCTTACTTCTTTCCTAAGATTAGTCTAGAATTAGTTTGGGATGTGGCAATATTGAGTGATTCTGCAAAAATGATTTGTATTTGATCATCCTCAGGAATCTGTCTCTTCAGTTTGTCTGGGTCTTCACCCTCCAAAGTAAGTCTGCTTGTCTGCTCATACCCACACATGCACGCTGTACGTCTCAAGAGAATCAAAGTGTAGTTTAAAATAGATTGTGGGAACAAAGGAATTAAGCATAGTGGGGTCAGCACACTCAAATTACCCTAAAATATCAAGTTACCATAGATTTTCTCTATCACATCAGCTTCTCACCTTTGTTTGCCATGATGAAGATTACCAAGACACCTTGCTTTCACCTACTCTGAAAACCGTAATTCTTTCAACAGTAGTGCACGAACAATTTTAATTAGATATATGCAAATCACCCTTAATTTATATCTCAATAGGCTCCTCAAGAAAACTGAGGTTCGAATCAATGGGCCCAAGGAAGAAGTTTAGCGGCTGAAAATACCTTTGAGAATTTTCTCCTACAAATCTACAGTTGGTTCCAAATTAAAGTTTGTCCCAAGGAGAGCAAGAGCAAAGTAACTAGCCTTTGTTTCCAAAGATTCCCCTAGTTGTGAACATGCATAAAGCACTTTGAACTACAGGAAAATATTATCTGAAATCTGAACTATTATTTTACTTTCAGTGATCTCTCTGTCCACTCCTCTTGTGCCCGGAGAGCACATTAGGTATAGAAGTCAGGAGTTTCTACAATTTCTCTAGATGTGTTTGGCAGCATGAAGAGACATCTTTAATCACAAAGAAGTATAGTTACCTCACTAATTCTTTGATTGTAATAATGAGAGACAGGCAAGAACGACAAGGGGTGAGTAGTGCTAACTTTCTCTGGTAACCTTGACAATTGGCTTTAGGAATCCAGACCTGTATGAAATTTGGTCCCATCACATTGTCTTGTTCCTTCTTTGTTTTCCTCTGTTCACTTAATTGAAATTGCAATTATTTTAAAGATTGAGCCAAGAATGTCAATTACAGCACAAAAGACAGGTTACAAAAACGTTGTCAGGCTATCTGTTAATTGAGTTGAGTTGAAAACAGTATGCTTTCAAATGAAGTACTACAATTTCCTTTCTTTAAAAAAAAGTTTCTAATTTTTTTTCCTTCTTTTGTGATGGAGGGGTATAGATGGGTGAAGTACTGGCAATGCAGTGCCAATCTCCCTCTGTTACTGTTCCCTCTAGTGCCTTGGGGTCAGGGCAGGTGCAGGGTGTGGGGAAGGAGAGAGAAGCAATGGGGAAAGAGATGTTTCTCTACTTAAGACTTCATGAACACATACAGTCTTGAAATGGCTAGAAAAGCAACAACTACAATAATAAAAATCAACTGATCAATTGGTTTTGGCATTTGAGCAGCACCCCTTCTTTTCCTTTCCTGGGTATCTTGCAGTAGATATTAATTAGAAATACCCAAAGAATTTAATTAAACTAATTTATTCCCAGCCTTATTCCAAAAAGGATTTGAGGAGGCAATAAGGATTGTAGTAAAAAAATGCATGGTCTTCATCTGCAATCAATAAAAAATCTATTCTTTGGTCCCAGACATGTTAGTTCAGGTAAATAGGGTTTCTTTCTCAAGGAACAGGTTTTTGTTTTAACTATTCTATCCTCAAAGTAAAGAGAGAATTTCTCTCTTAAAAGTTCATGAGTGCTATTTGAAATGGAAGATAAAATTTTTGTGGAGGAAAAGTTCCTTCATGGTAGGATGGAAGGATTTTCTTTCTAAGGGGAAAATAATACAGTAAGGGTGAGCAGTTATTTGACTGTCCATGGACAGTATCAAATTAAGAAATAAAAATCCTTCACTATCTTGAGAAGAGAGAGAGAAAGGGAAACAAATGAATCAACAAGCAAACTTTACTAAAATACACATTCCTCCAGTTTCAGATTTCTAAAAAGTAACAATTATGCTTAAATCAAGGTTTACAGATAGCAAACAACTGTTTGAATGTGTGAAAGTATTATCCCTTTGCTTCACCATGTTTCACTTTCTTTGAAGGAATTGCATCTATGCACACTTATCCTGAAGTCCAGTGCAGAAAATAAACTTGTTTGCTACCAGCCTCAATCTCAGAACATTTCCTAAGCTATATTTGTAAATTCTAGAGCTACGTATCTGTAAAATAAGATGCAGATGTTCCAAAATGCATTTTTTGTGTGTGTGTGTGTGTGTGTGTGTGTTGGGGAGGGAGGGGGGAGTGAAGCAAGCTTTTTATGGAGAAAAGAAGAAAAAAAACTCTGCCTATCCTCACAAATATATACTATAGTGTTTCTGTCTATTATTTTGATGCATTAGTTACTGTTAAGGCTATTGATGCTCCTGACAGGTGTCAGCTTGGAAAGACAGGAGGCTCATAAGCAATAATAAATTCACACCCTGGAGTCTCTAGAATATCAAACAGGATTTAGACATTAATCTGAGACTAACACAGAGGTTGTGATGAGAAATTCTGGGTCTTGGGGTTGGAATATTTCTTGGGGAACTACAAAGAATAGCGTCAAGAAGGCATCCCAGATTAACAGGACCAAGTAAGATCTATCAGAACCAGAGCCTCTCCTCCTCCGTATTATACGTTAAATGATAGCATTTTAGTATTTAAAAGTCTTTCTTCCTTTGTAAGCCAGTGCCTAAGGAGAGGAGTACTTTAGATAAAGAGTACTTTAAGAAAAAAAAAAATACCAGGAGTTAGAATGGACAAAGAAAAAGAAGGATACAGGATTGATTGGGAGAACATTCCAAGTGAAGATCACAGTCCTAAGCAATGTAAATATTGCCTTTAAGAGATGTTCTTTTCCTACTAGATGCATGCCTCATAAAGGCTTTCAAAGCTGCTATTTATGTCATTGTTCTCTATGGTGTGAGTTGATGTTATAAACTGGTTTGATTAAGATAAAAGCTGGGTCAAGTCTCAAGTCACATAAAAATATATTTCTGGTATTAAATGTTGATTCTTTTTGTTAAAGGGTAAAGCAAGAACTGAAAGCATCCCGCCTATGCACTCAAAACCACATAGTACTCGAAATGTCATAGGACTTGTCTTCATTAAAGCTGAGAGGCGATGTGATATCATGGCAAGAACATTGGACCAGAAGTCAGGAAAGACTATGTTACAAAGTTGTTGTGAATGTGACATTATAAGCATCCTGAAAGGGATATACCCAGAATGGTATCAGTCAGTCTTTTGGGCAATGCTCTGGTGACCAGACAGTTGTAATCCATTGCAGTGAGATCTAGCATGACAACCAAATTACATGGTGAGTATTTAGGTGCTGGGGAGTGCACTGCATGGCTCTTTAGGTGTCCATTTTGCCCTGTTATTATTTTATTTAAGCATATATTAAGTTTATATTTAGGCAATCTCTGGTTGCAAAAACAGACACTTTAAAAACCTTATGAATCTTTTCATCCATTAGTAAGTTACTGCTCAAAGTTATAAACCAATCAATGATTTTTTTTCCAAAGGGTATTAAATAAAAAAATTCTTCCTAATTTCTCCTACAATGTGTTCAAGTGGATGTGGCTTTTCTTGTTTGAGAAGAGCTAAGGCTTGAACAGTTATCAAAATTACTTTGAAATGTTACTCTTTTCTTTAGATTCCTATAATCTAAAGTCTGGTAAGTAATTTGACTAGTGGAAACAGTCAACATTCATGATTTTTTTTTTCTCCATCATAAGTGGTTTACTCATATCAAGAACTTGAACACTGTGGTATTTAAAAAAAAACCAGAAAATATTTTTCTCTTCATCTTTGGCTAAATGTGAAGGTAAGGGGAGTTAATGACCTCAGCTAGTACAGCTGACATTTAAAACTGTGACTCAGGTCCGCCCACTCTCCAAAGAATATTGATAAATTTTAAACTCTGAAGCAAAAATGAAGACATGCTTCACTCTGCCTACGAGTCTCAAGTTTATGAACTCACTCACTTTAGTGTTCTTTCATTAAATAAAGCTTAAAGAAGGATGTTCAGAATGGGGTAGACAAAGGAAGAGAAATGAACAGTTAGGGGTCATTATTATTAGAGTTTTGGGGGCAGTGATGAAGACGAATAGGTAATTTGAAGTAGTCTTCAAGAGAAAGAAGAAATAAAGGGAAAGGGCTAGGAAAAGGAAATAGGGAAATAATGAAGCTGATATAATTTGGATATTATGTGATCATTAGAGAAGAAACAGCCTCACTAACAGTCAATTCACAATTATGTTTGTCTAGTAGAAATATATTTGCTTGAACACTTTGGAGAACCGATTGGTGATTTTGCCATTATACTAGACATTAGCCCTTTCAAAGCAGACTAAGAGTACGTAGTTCCTTAGTGAATACAAAGGCTTCACAACTGGAGAGCACTGCAGGGAGCCTGGCTAAGGTGAAAAGGGACTTGCTGGAGAGGCACAGCAGAATGGGATGGGATTAGAAAACAACAGTCTATTAGGAAAGATGAAACGAAGGAATTCTCCAGTGTTCACACTGAGAAGCCTTCATATTGGACCAGAGTGAGAAGGTCTTTTATACTGAGGTTTTAAAAAGCTGACTTCCTTTTGTCCTGAATGTAGAAGTAAAGAAGGACACTAGTTTCAGGCACCCAGGATGGTGGAAAGTTTATTCAACTGAGGTTTTCCATACGTTGGGTTGAATAGTTGAGGGAAGCTGAAGAAACTCTTTTATCTGAAAATATGATCTGAAAATATTTATTGTATAGGAAGACAGGATGCCTGATTTCTGAAGTTTCCTTGATGGCCCAACTAAAGAAGAAAGGCACCAAATCCTCACTTTAACAGGTAAATGGAGATCCTGAGGGCTGGATACCCAAGAGCCACCATTTTATGGACTCTTCAGATTTAAAAATGTCTCAGATAGATATTTCCAAGTTCTATTTCTATTAGCCTCTGTGGATAAAGAGTTTCTGAAACTCTGGTTTTAGTTTTTTTGAAAACAAACAAACAAAAAAAAGACTCCCAGGAAAATGAACACTGTATTTCCAAGCTGCCTCCAGGGAAAGGCTGCAGACTAGTTAAAATAATTCTAAGCGTATTGAAAAAAGAAAGTAGAAAGAACCAGTATTAAAATGAATGTTTGAGAATACAGTGGGGACAACTAGGTAATTCACTGT
The DNA here is from genome assembly GCF_000951035.1 of Colobus angolensis palliatus. NCBI lineage: Eukaryota > Metazoa > Chordata > Mammalia > Primates > Cercopithecidae > Colobus > Colobus angolensis. The sequence continues at coordinate 1,333,226 of NW_012115044.1, forward strand.
CTTACGCTTTTCAGAAGACTGGCCCTTTGAAACGCAGCCTGTTATTTTTGGTCAGATCATGTGGCACTTAAGTAGCCCCTTGGTCATACTTTTAAAAGCAAATATAGACAGTGACAGTTCTACAGGGGAAAATAAGATACATTCATATGCACCTCTTTTGTTCTTCAGATATTGAGTGGGTCAGCTAAACAAGATCACTTTGAATGTGAACCTCTTTGTATTAGTCACACCAACAAAAAAATTTCAAAAAAAGTTTTCACTTTCCTACATTTGCTAAGTCTGAGCTTTAACAAATTCTAAAATCCTCTAAAGACAATACTGAAGCTGATAATAAAAAGCAAATTAGAGCAGTAATGATTATTATTAAATGCACCTGATTAACTGCAGCCGTTTGGTGATGGGTGATATATGCAAAGACATAATATTTCAATCAACTCATGATCATAGGCAGATTCAAAAGTTAAAATGAATATAATGTAATATATATTTCAATATAGAGTTGTTATATATAATGTGTATGTCCTAGGTTTCAGAAATACTGCAATGTAGTGTATTGTACTTAAGTAAGCATACCTAAATAGTAACTCATATTCTTTCAAAGTCACTAGTACTGTTAATTAAAAGAACAAAAACCAAAACAACGATTTTTTTTCCAGTAAAAAGAAATACCTATGGTTACAGTCACAGACTTCTTTTGGATACACAAAGACAATATACATTTTAAAAAGTAATAACGACAAAAAAGTGGCAACTGTAAGTAGCCTTACTTAACAGAGGGAGGGGAAAAGTCACCAGAATAGAAGAGGAAAGAAAATGTCCTCTGACTTCTGTAAAGCAGAAATAATCTAGTCATAAAAAATAACAAACCATCTAGTAAAAGAAGGGCATGGAAGTGAGAAAACTGAATCCTGAATTCCAGGCCACCAAGCCTTCAGAGTCCATTCATTCAGTACATTATACTAGAGTGGCATTCTGCTTCAATGTTTGAGATGGGCAAGAGCTATCAATTCCTAGAGATTACCAAAAAATATTCCCCCCAATAGTCTATCCGTTTGCTAGACATGGTAAACAACTCACTCCTGGAAAGACTTTGGCAAAGGCCACATTGGTTTCAGGAGACACAGTTTGTGAACTATGATGATATCCTGCGAGTACAGGCAGAATTAGGAAGCTTTAGTTTGAAAACAAAATTTATGTGTCTGTGTGTGTGTGTGTGTGTGCGCGCGCACGCACTGGGTTGCATAGAGGAAAGGAATGAAGACCTTTGAGCTATGGGATGGCTCAGGCCAAAGTCTGTGTGGGCTTTGCCTGCCTGGCGTTGGTGCCCCCCACCCCCCTCCTCCTCCAGGAGACCTGGGGAGATGCCCTGGACTGCTGCCACTTTTTGTCTGCTCACCAGTTGAAGACTTCTGTTATACCTTATTATGGAGGAAAACAGCCTGTCCCTGTGGGTTTGCTGTGGATTCAACAAGCTGCATTTGTTTCTCCCAATTCTGAAACATTACAAAAAGCAACAGAGTGGGCAGGTGACTGCTTCCTGGGAAGGGAGCCACAAGTCTTAAGCACAATGTTGGGAAGAGGCAACTGTATCTATGCACAAGGACCTCTGCCTGTGTGTGCTTCATTTGGGGGACACACACACTTTCAGATGACAATAAGTATATACACAAACACACATGTGCACACACATGTCAATAAATCCAATAGAACTGTAGTCTGTTAAATGCACTGTACTCCACATAAGCATATTCAAGTTTCTCATGAAAGGGATACACAGAAATTACTGATGGTTGGGCTCCTTCAGAATGCCCTAAAGTCTCATCACAGATACTGATGCACTCAACTAAGGCAACAAAGCAGAAGCAGGTATGTGAGATATGTCAGAGCTTTGACTCCTAACCAGAAGTTCGAAAATGTATCTCGTTGTCACTGGGCAATATGAATGTGAAAGTTTTGTGCTGAGCGAAGCTCACACTGTGTGTGCACATGTATAAATAATGTATACTCATTTATAGACATTTTGGACAGCAGTGGTGACATACTGGATGGGTTAAGACTGTTTCATTACTTGAATCTACATATAAACTGCAATGACTTTGCTGGGTAATAACAACTGTTGCAACACTAGTAGAAACAGATGCCCCCAAGGTTTTCTCTTTCTTTTTTTTTTTTTCTCTCTTGGAGGTATCAAAATCTCATTGAGGCATTCTAAACCAAAGAAACCTCTGAATTTGAAAGAGGGTTAGTAGGGACTTTTATACCCTCATTGGGCATCCCAGAAGCTGGGACTCTCAGGACTGTGGCTAGATTTTTTGCCTATGATCTGCAGATTATGCTCTTGCACCGAAGACTTGAAAGTTATGAGTTTGCATTTAAACAAAGAACCACCAGATAAAAGAGATGCTCTCTAAAACTGAGGGAAAAAAAAGTTTCGAGATATATGCTATAGATAAAGAAAGCGTTTTGCCGGGATTGTTCTCCGTGTTAAGGAAATGTTTAAACCTAGTACTTACTCCCAGGCACCTGTGATTGCATTTTCTAGGATTCCATTTAGTACTATGATGTCCATTTTACATTCAGCCCTGACCTATGTCACTGAAATAGAATAGGAAATGGCAGCCACTACCTGAGAGTAGTCAGTTCTAGAGAAGTTTGGTGCCTCCCCAAGAAGTCACTATTTCCATAGTCCTCCATCACGAATAGGGCTTATTTTTGTGATAATGTAACTATTAAACAGCAAGAAATGCCTATAACTTCAGAGCCTTCTCATTTCTGTATCTTTTGTCCTCTTCCCAGGGCTTTCTGATTTAAGGCAATAATGCTATACTATAAGTAGCCTCTTGTGAAAATACCTTAATTGAGGTCACTTCAGATTAGATTTCAGTCTGAAAGTCTACAGTTTATGGAGCAAAAGGTGGCGCCTGAAGAAACCACTGGAACGGCAGGTGTTTTAGTCAGTGGTGTAGAAAGATGATGTTTCTTGTTTCAACCCATGGCATTTTTACCCCTCATGCAGTGAGGAGAAAATACATAGTTCTGAAAAAGAACCCACACTACGTAGCCCTAATTTTCTACCTCTTCACTCTAAAAAGGATGGAAACAAACCCTACTATTCTATAACCATTCCTGGGGATCTGCTAAGGTACACTGCTGACTGCTGTAGACTCAGTGTTAAAGGACAAAAAAAAAAAAGTCTTCAGAGACTTAAAAAAGTCTTTGGAATATTTTGGTCAGGCTAGATCATCTTGATACTCAGTGCTAGAAATGATGCTTTGGATTAGTAATTTCCACATTCTGAGTTTACAGGAACACTGAGTCACCACAGCCTTTTCTCTTATAAAGGTTTAAGCGATATCAGAAATAGCAACTCTACACAGAAAGCCCTTGGGAATATGAAAATATTCTCTCTCAAGAGCAAGGACTCTTCCATGCCCCTTTTCTGCCTCTATATGTAGCCTGAGTACCAAGGTAGAGATTGCTTTTGAAAGTTTGCCCCATGTAATGTGTTTCCTGGGTACCTAAGAGAACAGCCATTTTCTTCATGAAAACACAAAGAGGGGAAAGAGGCTGCTGCTGTTCCAGTAGGAAGTTATGTCTGGCCCCAGAAAGCCTGGTGGCTGGGTCAGCTCAAGCACTCTCTTCATGCACTGCAGGCTCAGGAGGCATTGGGTTCTTTGCTTTTTCTATGGAATTAGGGAGCCTATTGAAATTCTAGTGCACCCTTCCTTTTGTTTGTCACCAAGTCACATGGTTCTGTCTTCAGTGTCCTATTTTTTTCTTTTTTTTAAATTTCTTTATCTGAGGAACAAAATTGGTCATTTAAATAAAGTTCTTTTCCAGTGAGTAAAGAGGTTTCTCAGAGCCAGAAATCACTCAAAAGAGAGTCTGTCGACCCTACCCATGGAAAAGCCCAGAGATTTCTCTAACCACTTCTTGCCAAACTTCCTAGTTTTGTGATTGGATGTTTCTTGGTTTAGCATTGTTTGGTGCTGAATACATTTTGCAATTCTTTTGTTCTCTGCCCTAGAGCTTCCATTACCTTGGACTTCAACTCATTACCAAATTAAAGAATTCTTTTAGAAGATTTCTTTTAAGAGTCAGGTCACAACAGAAAGGGCACCCTCCTGTTCTCCTAAATCTCAAGGGCATCTCGGGTTGTGTCTGCTCTTAGTTGCACCTTCCTTTTGTTCCCTTTTGATGCAGAAGCACACTGGCTATAGCAGAGGCAGACCTGATTTGATTATCTGATACCTTTTCTGCAGAAACATATATCCCCTGCTCCCAGCCCCAACTAACCAAATAACATCTTCTAGAACAACAGAGGAAAGCTCTAGAATGGGTGTATATCCTGTGACTCCTGGCCAGATCTACCTTGCTCCCTGTTTTCCTAGGGGTCACAGGTGTTGGGAGTATTATGGAGGAGCCCCAACAAGGAAGCGACATAAGCTTTTACTATGTTTTCTCAGGAATCGAAGGGGTTTTATAAGGGGCATACGGCATTTCTGACTTCTGTGCTGAGAGAAAACATTGAGTTTTGGGCATGGGCAGAGCACAGATAGCTGGTGTGCTTGTGTGAGGGAAGTACATATAGCTCAAGGCTTTAGGATTGAATATGAAACAAACATACCTGGAGGAAAATTTTCTCTTTTCATTTGCAGAATTCACAAATTCTTACTGTTCATGGGTTGAAAAAGAGTATTTTTGGACCTTATAGAATATTTTGGTGATGCAAAATAAAACCCTTATGATTTTTAAATACAGCAAACGCAAGTCTTTCTAAGGCCAAGAGCTACTGTGATCTCGAAGATGACTAGGAATGAACTGCGGCTAGAATATGAGCAGGAAACTATCCAGCACACTTAATCATGGCACAAATAGATTCAAAGCATTAGGAATTTGGGAACAGAACAGTCTATAAGACTGTTATTGGGAGCTACAGTTTACCACTCAATTAAAATATACAGGAAACCATTTTGATACAGAGATTTTCATTTCAGATTTTTTTTTTTTTTTTTTTTT
>NW_012115044.1:1341807-1363598 GCF_000951035.1 Colobus angolensis palliatus
GCAAGCGGTGTACTTAAAGACAGTAGGCCTTTTAGATTTTTGTTATATATTTTTTGTAGTGCTCTTCACAAGTGGAAATTTTTTTTTTTTTTTTTTACTTTTTTTTAAAAGATTTTTTTGTAAAGAAGGGTTGTATTTAGAGGCCAGTAGCTAGAGATCCAACCAGTGGACCTCTTGAAGCACTACCAGGCCTTAAGGCCACCATCCGAGGGAGACTGGGAAAACTATTATTCACCCAAGCCTCCGGAAATGTAATGTACCAGCAGGCAAAAAACAGTTCTTCATGTAGTACAAAAGGAAACGAAACAAAAACAAAAACAGAAAGTAAAAATGAAACCAAAACATTTCTTAAATTCTAGTGCCATAGCTTTTTTGTTTGTTTGTTTTTTGTTGTTGTTTTGTTTTGTTCATAAGAAAGAGAGAAAGATACTACTTATCCGTCAGACACATGCATCCTCATGTGGTCGTTGAACTGCTCGATTTGGTCAAACTTTGCTGGGCAGACGGAGCAGACGTAAGTGGTCCCCTCCGTGCAGGCCACCACACCTGGGGGGCCAGCGCGGGCACCTGGGGGTGTGCCTGCAGGGGGGGTCCCATTGCTGGCACTGTGCAGGGCCACGTGTCGCTCCAGGAGGGTCTTGTGAGAGAACTTCTTTTTGCAGATGTAGCACTCGTAGGACTTCTCTCCCCGGTGGAGGCGCATGTGTACGTTGAGGGAGCTCTTCTGGGTGAAGCGCTTGTTGCAGATACTACACTGGTATGCCCTCACTCCTGTGTGTGTCACCATGTGCTTGATAAGGTAATCCTTTAAGGAGAAGGAGCGCCAACAGATGCTGCATTGGTGGGGCTTCTCACCTGTTGATGTAGGAAGAGACAGCAAGCAGGAAAGAGCGAGATATAGCAAGGGATGGAGAACGAAGGAGAGAAAAACAAGACAACAGAAAAGAAAAACAAAACAATTAAAAAAATAAAATCTGATTGCTTAATGGATCATTCTTGATTGAAAAGTCCAGGCCCTCCTAGCCTCTCATGTGCAGAGAAATTTTGCTTTATGGTGATGCCGGGAGAGTTTTGCTTTCCATTTCCCTATGCCATAAAATGGCTTTCTTGGAAAACTACCAGATATTCCCCACTAAAAGTCTTCCAAGTCACTCTGTGGAAAACGGAGGGCTACTTTTCAAGGGGGTCACTTTCAGTGTCCTGATTAGGGGATTTTAGTGTTTCCCATTAACATTATCAAACAAATATAAGAAATGAGAGAGAAGAAAGATCTTTGGAGACATGGGGTGCTCTAGAATCCTTGAGAACTAAGGATATTGGTCACTATAGCTTGGTTCCTTGGGGAAAGTCCCCACTTCTAGTAGTCTGTCTTATAAATACATCTACGTGTTGACTGTGAGTTTTGAAAATATTTGCCAACATAGGAACAAGTCATTTTGAAGAGTTACACTTTCAAGTTTATCTACTTTAGACAGAAATCTTCCTAACATGTAACTTAAGGGTTAATTGCCTGTTCTCTATTGACTGTACTGAGCTGCAGATTGGCCTCATCGGGTGTAGAGGCTGAGTAGGCAGTGGGCAACATGATGATATCAGACTCAAATGGTCCTATTCAAATTTGGGCACCAACACACTACACACCACTCTGACAAATCACCAAATGCCTCTGAGGTATATAGTCCTACTTACCTCATTGTGCTGGTGTTGACATAAAATACATATGAAATCACTTTGCAGACCACCAAGAGCAGTGTGGGAATACATGCATGGTATTCTTATTACAAGGATACCTCCCACCCCCATTAAATGCTTCCATATGCATTTTGAACTCCTGGGTCAATTTTAAAAATAGTTTTCCTGCATCCTCCTTTGCTCTCAGCCTGTTGGCAGAAACCCTTGTTTCTCCTCAGTTTACTGCTTTGGTTTGGCTTAGAAACCAAATGATCAAGTTTGTTACAAACAGTAAGGTAAGTGATAATACTCAGTCACTTAATGACCACATGAGGTATTCTTTAAAAGTCCATGGGCCTGTGGCATCTCTTTAAGATAATTACGTAAAGACTTATTTTCTTTGTGCTGTTTGGTCTCAGCTCTGCTCCTGACAGGTGAGATGAACTGCATATTTGGTCAATCTCTCACTTCATTCCTGATTGCCCAGTATAGGCCCTCACCTCAGAGAAAAAAGTCCTTCTTCCACATACTCTTTCATGATCCAAACTAAAACCCAAAGCCTCTGAAACTCCTTAGGGTAATACTGCAACATTTGAACTATGCATCAAGGTAAGAAATCTTTTAAAATTTGAGCTAACCTCCATTTAAAATACATGCCTTGACTGTTTTTCCTTTTTTCCCATTAAGAAACAGAAGAGCTTTGATGTGTCATGGTAATAGCAGCAACGAAAACAATCGCCATGTATTGAGTGCTGACTATGTAGCAGGGTTGCTATTAAGTGCTGTATGTTCATGATCCATTTTACTAAACTTTCTCTCATCAGGAATTTTTGTTGTTGTTGTTGTTTTCAAACATAAACAGATACGTTTTGAAGCACACTGACCAGACAGTATGATGCATAAGATCACAGAGTTAGAAGAGAATTTTACTTTTAGATTAAAACAGGAAAGTTTAGGGAAGCCTCATTGCTAATAATCTCAATTTGCTGAAGACTTCAGTCTATGCACAGTGTTTACATTGGTACTTTTTTTTTTTTTTGAAGTAAGACATTCCCTAAGAGAGACAGTCATGCATGTTTTTAGCCGAAACATTTCTGTCAGCTGTAAACATGCCTGGAAGTCAACTGGTCTTTGCTATCCTCCTGCTTTCAGACAATTTATAGAGGCTATGATGGGCTGGCCAACTATCATTTAAAATGTGTCCACCTGTCACCTTTTACGGGAAACGTGCCTTAAATTCCAGATGGTATTTTGGCTGCTAGGAAGTTGAAACTTCACCTATGTTAAAATGCTCTGCTGTTTGAAACTTTCACCTTCTGTGTGTTTTTCCTCGAGGCAAGGTCACTGATGAAGCCTTTTTATTTTCACACTCTTCTAATGTGTCTATAAATTGATTCTTCACAGTTGTCATGTTTCTCTCCATAGCACATATAGGTATGTTGTTTGTGTGCATGTAGTATTGGCTCTACCATTAATTACCCATGTGACCCTGGGCTTTTTAAGTGTTTGCATCTCTCTGGGTTTGTTTTATTTTCTGTATGTGAAGAGTTGGACAAGGCACTTGCCACATGGTCCTTTGTGGATTTGGTGGTCCTCAGTCCACGGTGGACCACAAACCCTGAGGACTCTAGTCCTGGCCTTGTCAGTGAATGACCTGAGGGCAACCTGCTTAGTCACTGAATGCATTACCAGTCCTGCATTTTAAATAAGACAAAGTATCCTGTTCCCTTCCCTGCCACAGAACAATGGTATGTTACTTAATAAAGAGAAATGTTTGCAAAGCACTTGGGAGCTCCTTAGAGGAAGGTGCTGTCTATAATTATTGCGGTGCTGTGATGGTGGAGTGTAGGTATTTCAGATACTGTCTTACTAAATGGGGTATATTTTCAGATTAATGAGGTGCTCACAACCTTCACTTCTGTATGAATTTGAAACACAGTCACTCAGCAGGAATGAATGATTGTGTTTTAAGAAAAAATTTTCCCCATGATTTTCTTGTGTATTACTTACAGCAATCCCAAAATGGTTTTAGATATTATACAATAAATGGATGAGGTCTGCTGATTGTTGCTCTCCAAGTAAAGAAACAAAGAGTGAAGATAAATGATCACAGATGGCTTTCCAGGTTTAAGCCTATGGTTAGGAATGCCAAATCTGATTTGTCAGAAGGGGACACAAAGCAAAAAGTGGATACTTGAATTATAACATCAAGGGGAAGGTCATGTAAGTTCCTTCACTTTAAAATGATCCATTTGGGCCTATACAGATGTAGGAGTCAGATATGAATTCCATTTCCTTGGCTGAGTGACTTGGGCATGTCATTTAACCTCTATAAGCCTCAGTTTCCTTATCTATAACTCGAGAATAATCTAGTAAGTACCTGTTTTGTGAAGGTGTTTTGAAAATGGAAGAGATAAAGCACTTAGTACAGAGTATGTGGTCATTTTAAGAAAAATTAAACTGTTCCATTTATCACAAAGGAACCAAGGATAAATGAAACCAACTGCGAAATGACTTGCATGGCATATGGAAGTCAATCCTGAATTTTTAAAAATTTATTTCAGATAATCAATAAAACAAGTGATTATATTGCAGCTACGTAATTCAGAGTTAGGGGGATAGTCGACTCTCTCAAGTACATATGTGAATGGCAAGAAGTGGCCTATGGATACAATGTCAGCACACAGCACAGACAGAGGATTTCCTAGGAAAGCTGCAACGGAGCACTGGAGGCACAGAAACCAAACAGCAAGGGAGGAAATTGAGGGAGAGGCAGTGCCCTTTACTGCCTTGCTAAGGGTGTTGGGCATGGTAAAAATATACATTTTTCTTAATTTTTCAATGCCTGCTCATCACCTTCTTCTTATGAACCAGCTCTGACACTTAATCTACCATGACTGAAAAGTGAAAAAAAAGAGGAAGAACGATACTGCTTAGGTTAGAAGATGCAGAGGGTTCTGCCAGAAGCTCAGAAAGTTCAGGTAAAAGCCATCCTAATGGGTAAAGACACCCAACTTTGAATAGGAACCTCTTGCAGTGGGGGCTCAACAAGAACCCACTTATTCTACTGATTTTTTCCCCCTCATTTTAACCAAGGCTTCTCCTGAGCTGTGAAAAGGACAATGAATGCTGTTATCAGGAGATTTTTCAGAAGCACTGTTCCTACCTAACTCTCCTGTTCTCTCTGCCTCCCCATCATTTGCCCTAGTACAATGCTTTCCTCTTTCGTGGGTATAATGACGGGTCAAAAAACCAAGACAGGGTACTTGATGAGACAGCAGGCAGCAAGGAAGGAGGAGAAAGAGGAGAAGGTGGGTAGCGGAAGGTGGCCACTGGTGAGGAGAGCAGAAGGAATACTTGAAAGTGCAGGTCCTCTGAATGGGGAACATCGAGACTGGACCAGAAAATGGGGAAGGTTCCATATTAACAATGGAAGAACATTCAGATGGAATCATATGGAACTTTTACTGGCTGCAGAGTGTAGTCTCCACCAAGAGACGTCTGTTTAAAAGAGGACCCACATGGCCGGGTGCTGTGGCTCACGCCTGTAATCCCCGTACTTTGGGAGGCTGAGGCAGGTGGATCACCTGAGGTCAGGAGGCTGAGACCAGCCTGACCAACGTGGTGAAACCCCATCTCTACTTAAAATACAAAAAAATTAGCTGGGTGTGGTAGTGGGTGCCTGTAATCCCTCCCAGCTACTCAGGAGGCTGAGGCAGGAGAATCACTTGAATCTGGGAGGTGGAGGTTTCAGTGAGCAGAGATGGCATCACAGCACTCCAGCCTGGGGGACAGAGTGAGACTCTGTCTCAAAAAAATGGGGGGCCCACACACCTGAGATATCAGTGGTGTGACTGCCTGCCAGCCTTTCTGTTCATTCCCTGGGATGTGATCCTGTTGCCAGCTTGGACTGTGAGGCTAAGAGGGACTGCCTATTGGGAACATGCTGCATTCACAAAATATCTGTGGCTTCAGTGACAACTAAGATATTTTAGTTTTAAGCAGAACTTTGGAGAGTTTCATTCATGTCACTTGACTTTTCTTACAATTTTGTGAATAGAGTGGATATTAACATCCCTAGAAAATAGCATCTCGATTAGAGAGTTGTACTAACATCTTGAAGGTCACCCAAGAAGTCAGTAACACCTGACAGTATAAAATACTAGCCCAACCAGATTATCTTCCTCTCCCCTGTTAACAATTCTTTGTTCTCTGGATTATGCTGCAAAATGTATGATGCTACTATAACACATATTAATGGCTTTGATAGTTTTACAGCATTCATAATTGTTTTCACATAAATTATGTTATTCAATTCACAGAGCAATCATGTAAAGTAAGTACTACAGATCTGAAAAACTGAGGCTCAGGTTGGTTATAGAACTTACCCAAAGTCACTCAGTCAGAAAGTGGTAATACCATGGCTTTCTCACTCCAAACCTTATACTTGTTCCTTTACACCCACTGGCTTGATATAATTAATAGTTCAAGCTCCATATGAGGATTAACACATTATCTTTGTATGACTATTATGGCCCAATCGCCAACATTGTTATGCTACTATTGTTACTATGTCCATTTACATTGAATTCATGGCTGAAATAGCTGACTTTCTCAAAGTAATAAGCAAAATTACCATATGTGCAAAGGATATCAATGGGCTAAAAACAGTCACCAGTGAATGGGCTGTTGATAATATGATTCAGAAAACGCCAAAACACTTATCTTTCATGGGTAAAAAAACCCACAAAAGTGTGAAGACACATATGTGTACAATGTATTCTCTAGCAAATAAAAAAGAGAAAAAACAAAGAAATTTAAAAGTCTTGCTATGAAAAGAACGTTATCTGTGTATAAGTCTCTTGAATTAAATTCTTCTGGAAAGCATGTTCACATTTTAAAATTTTCTTTTATTTATTTTATTTCAATAGTTTTTGGAGACCAGGTGGTTTTTGGTGAATGTGCAAATTCCCCAAATGAATGGGCATACGAAAGTGTGATATACATGTATATATACGTGTGTGAAATGTACGCCTCTGTGTGTGTGTGTTTCTGCTGTCACAGAGCTTACATTCTAAGGGGAAAGTGTTAAGCTAATACATGAAGATATAAATAATACAAGTCAGTACTGCTAAATACCAGAAGGGATACATTTGCCCTGTGACCTATGTAATTTGGAAAACTCAACTTACCTCTTATATGTGATTACTTTCTGTGACATAATTTATCCACTACAAAATCAAGCTTTGATCCACAATTTTGATTTACTTTTTTCTAAACAGATTCTTAGCAGTGGAATTTTTAAAAATAATGTTATGTAATAAAAGTAACCTGATGCCATTCTTCCAATTACCCAGGCTCACCTCTCTAGGGGACTGATTCTCAACTTCAGCATGAACCAGGGCTTGTTACACAGATTGCTGGGCTCCATCGCCTGAGTTTCTGATTCAGGATGTCTGGGGCGGGGGTGAAGGGTGGGGGAACATAATTTGCATGCTGCTAGTGTGGGGATCACGCTGCTCCAGGGTTATCTTTGAATTTTCCCTATTGCTTGCCTTCCATATCCACGTTGACACCAAGGCTTATCCTTCTTATATTCTCTGTCTTTCCCTTTCATTTCCATTCCTTTATTTGACTTCTGCTTTTTTCTCTTGATGGAAGGGGGTAGAGGTGAGCACTGCTTTGTTCCCTGACAGGATGGTTTGTATTATCTTTGTTTTTTTCCTCTAATTCTGTTGCTTTCAAACATGCCCTTAACTCTTAGTTTCCTTTCTCACAACTTTCATGCAGCTGCAGTAAGTGAATGAAAGAAACTCCTAGAGATAAGGAAGTCCTCCGTGGTTTTTTAGCAGTGGATAAAGACTGGTTAGGTGAGGAATTTTCATTTTTACTGTTATAAAAATTGTTAAGGAATAAGAAAATTCTTTTATGAAGAACATTCAAGAGCAATCTAAGGAGTATAAAACAGTTCCAGTGTTTAAATTCCAAAGAGGAAGGATACATGTCAAGCGTGTATTATTCAGAGACAGGAAATAGAGCAAAGCAACTCAGTGTCTCCCGGGTAGCAGGGGCGAAAAGTAATAATTGATGAGGATTTTTAATTTTTCTAATTAAGTAACACTTTGCCTCTTCTGAAAAGCTCTCACGTGCATCATACGTTTACATCAAAAGGCAGGAAAAAATCATTTTTATTCTAAACTCAAAGAAACAGAGGGTTGTAAAATTAACTGACTTGTTGAAGGACACACAGCCATTTAGAGGAAACAAAACTGGATCCAAATCATCTAATTCCAGTACAATCGTCTTTCAGTTATGCCTCTACTTTAAATTTTTGTGTTATAATCACTATGAAATATGCTTTACAACTAAAGCTTCCTTAATTCTTAAAGGTAGAGCTTAGCTCCAAAGTCAATATGACGGACTACTTCTTTGTCTCAAACACATTTTTTTTTTTTTTTGAGACAGAGTCTTGTTATGTTGCCCGGGGTGGAGTGCAGTGGTGTGATCTCTGCTCACTGCAACCTCTGCCTCCTGGGCTCAAGTGATCTTCCCACTTCAGCTTCCCAAGTAGCTGGAACTATAGGTATGCAGTACCATGCCTGGCTAATTTTTAAAGTTTTTGTAGAGGTGGCGTCTTTCCAAGTTGTCCAGGCTGGTCTCAAAACTCCTGGGCTCAAGTGATCCTCCCACCTTTACCTCTCAAACTGCTGGGATTACAGGCGTGAGCCACCATGCCTGGCCCCAAACACTCTTTCATGAATGTGGATCATTCACATAGAGCAGTACAAGATTTTAACTGGAATCTGAATCTTAGAATTGATTCTCTTCATTTTTTTTTTTTTTTTTTTTTTAAGAGATGGGTACCCAGGTTGGCCTAGAAACTCCTGGGCTCAAGCAATCTTCCCGCCTCAGCCTCCTGAGTATCTGGGACTACTGGTGTGTACCATCACACACAATTTATCTCTGCAGTTGTTGAAAGCAACTACCATCTGTATTAAACTTTGGAGTTACTGAATTGCTAAGACATTTACTCTGCAGGTCTATCGGTTTGCATAGTAGCTGTGATGGAGAGAACCCAAATGTCTTTTTAACTTTGTCAAGCTATTCTTTCTTTTTAGGATTCTTTTTAGAGTATGGGTGGGAACACAGAGTCCAACCCTACTCTTACGAGTATCCCCATGCTCCCTAGAACCTTTTTATACTAACATTTGGACTTTTTGCTTTGAATTTTTATCACTTCCACTGGGCTCTTGTAAAGTTTTGAGGTTCCATTTTTTTATGTTTTCCCCAGAAATTGAAAAGAACTTTGTTTGGAAATGTGAGCTACAACGAACCCAGGTCTTGAATTATTTCCACATGTTCCGGCTGTCTTGCTTTTTGAAAATCTAGACCAATTGTTCTAAAACTTTGTTAGGTTAGGGGATACTTCAGTTAGACAAAAGTCTTGAAAGACCGATAGGATTTCCAAACTGCCACTGCCAAATAATTCTGGAATGAAAGGGAAGAGCATTACTTCTTTTAAATTAGGGGCCTGATTGATATATGCACATTATTACTTTCAGATGGGGCTATATTATACACACCATTACAATAACATTCATAATTTACTGAGGATGTTCATAATTTACTAGAAAACTGAAGTTCACACTTTAAGCATAACTCAGATTTATAAAATGACTCTACCTATAGCTTTTGCATCTATAATGTCTGAGTGCACAAATCCTTTGTTGGTTTTCTCATGTCCAAATCTAGTTATCTCAGTTAACCACAGAATCTTTGGTGAATCCATTGGAGAAATGTATTTATACATCAAGAAGATATTTTTTGGTAGTACACTGAAAATTTTATGTTGCAAATTTAAAGACTTACCTTAGTATGTGATCTAACGGGATGTGTGAACTTTGTATCTGATAGGTCTACTTGAAGAGACGTACAGAGGGGAGAGTAGATCTGTTTATGGATCCAAGACCAGCAAAGTCAAGTTTGGCTAAGGAGATACTTTCAAATGGTCCTTCCTATACCCCTCCCCCCAAGTTCCTTAATTTAATGGCTTATAACTCAGCTATCTGGGGGAGGAAAGGATATAAACTATGTGATAACACTCTATAAATAATAAGTTGCTACAAAATAAAAACATTACTATTTGATTACTTCACCTAATAATGGTGATACCTAAACCATATGGAAAATTTATTGTGATTGACCTCAGGTCATTCGTACATTCACATTTATCCCTATAAATAAACATAGCAACTTACCACTACCCAAATTTCTTCCTAAATTCAGTAGTGAGTCACTTTGTTTATTTGCAAGTGTGAATACTGTGATCTTTAAAAACTGATTCTCATAAAAGTACGCACATTAGTTTACATAATGTCCTGACTTACACTGCAAAGAAGGCAAAATTGATCTTAAGTAATGTTCTATTTGAGTTGTACAATTCCATGTTTGATGCCTTGTCTCCATCTCTGTTGCTTTCTTTCCCTTCAGTCCCCAATCTAAACTTTGCTGTTTTATGTCCTGTCTCTTGGATTCCTACTAGTTGACCTGAGAAACAAGGTTGTTTTGAGAAACTAATTTGTTTTCATGTATCAGAATTCGAGTATGTAACTTTTCCCTGGTAAATTATGTGTCATTTAATAAGGGTATTCTGAGGTCAGGCACAGTGGCTTGTGCCTGTAATCTCAGAACTTTGGGAGGCTGAGGCAGGCAGATGGCTTGAGCTCAGGAGTTTGAGACCAGCTTGGGCAACATGGTGAAACCCTGTGTCTACAAAAAATACAAAAGGTAAACGGCCGTGGTGGCATGTGCCTGTAGACCCAGCTACTTGGGGGGCTGAAGTGGGAGGACTGTTTCAGTCCGGGAAGTTGAGGCTGCAGTGATCTGAGATCATGCTACTGCACTCCAGCCTGGGTGACAGAGCGAGACCTTGTCTTACAAAAAAAAAAAAAAAAAAAAAAGATTTTCAAATATAATGATCATCAGTGTTGCAGGTATTCTTAGGTCCAAGAGAATCTAGGTGAAATCACAATCGTTTAGGTACTCACTTATATGGAGGCACATCCATGGAATGCCCAATTCTATGGGAATTCCATATCTCTGTCCCATTACGGAGCTAAGAAAAAGGACTGGCTGAGAGATCAGGAGATCTTAGCTCTGGAATCACAGAATCCAGGGATGAAACACAATCTTGCCCGTCTTGATGACTGAATCCTGTGTACAAAATCCCTAAAAATGTCCATCCATTCTCTCCTTGAATGCCTCTAATTACAGAAACTCACTCCATATAAAGGCAGTCTATCTGATATTAGAACAGGTCTGATTGTTAACAAAATTTTTCTTTGGTTTTGTGGAAAGAATCTCCTGATAGCATCTAATCACTCGTCTAGTTCTACCTTTTGGAGCCAAACTATACAAACTGGACGTCTGCTCCTCTTAACCATCTTAATAATAGCTATCACTTACAGAGCACTTATTATGTGCTAGGAACTACCCTGAAGATTTCACATGTAGTAATTTATTCTCAAAACAGCACTATAAGGAAGGTGTATGACGCTTATTCTTATTTTATATGCAAGGAAACTGAAGTACAGAAAAGTTAAGTAATTTTTCCAAGGTGACAAGGTTTAGTAGTGGCTAAGGCTGAATTTAAAGACAGGCCATCTGGCTCTGGAGCTCCAACTCTTCCTGACTACAATATGCTACCACTGAAACACAAATACTTGAATATGGCTTATATGATGCCCCGAGTCTTCTCTTCTGCCGTCTGGACATCCCTAGGATATCCCTTCTCCATAAAGGATTTCTGTGATGGTGTCCCTTGGTGGCAGGGTGCTTTGTTCTTACCATGGGAGGAACACAGTTGGGGCTTCTAGAAGACGCTTGTGGTGGGGTCCGTTTAAAATCTGAAAGATGATTCCAAACCCTCCCTTCTACCTGCTCTCTTACTTTGCCTTCCCACAGCCCCCTCAGCCCCTGCTGCCAGGCCTCCAGGTGGGGTGGCACTCACCTGTGTGTACGAACATGTGCTTGACGTAGTTCTGTTTGGCGGTGAAAGTCTTGTTGCAGAGAGTGCACTCGTAAGGCTTTTTTTCGCCTTGCCCACTGGCTGTGCTGTGGCCTGCGGATGAGGCCAGGGGCTGTGGCGCTGGCAGCTGTGCAGTAAAGGTCGACAGGCCGGGCTGGGACACTGTCACAAACTGGGTCTGCTGGCCTGCCAAGGGCTGTGGCAGGCTGAAGAGGAAAGGCTTGGGGCCACTGCCCGCGGGCTGGGTAGTGAAGAGGGCTGGCAGGTAGGTGTTGCCAGCTGTGCCAATGACCTGTGTGTTGCTGGTCAAGGTCAGAGGCATCCTCAGGTTGCTGGTGAGGGTTTCTGTCTGGCGTAAGTAAAGCTGGGTACTTGGCAATGGCTGCCCGATGGACGTGTTGACCGAAGGCTGTTGCAGGACGCTCTTGTCAGAGCTGTTGCTGACAGTGATAACAGTGTTCTCCATCTCCACTTCATTGCTTCTCTCCGGGGAGGAAGCACCTGTTTCTAGCTGGTTTGGCTGCGGACCACCCTCGGCAGGGGCTTCTGCAGCCTGCTCAGGTTGGGCGGGTTCAGGCTGGCCATCCCGCGCCGCCCCAGGCCCAAACTGCTGCTCCACCGAGTCAGGCTCGGTGCCTATGGAGGAGCTGACGCCCGAGTCGAAGCTTTCACCTTTGGGCTCACTCTCGGTGCCCTCGGCCTGGTCTGTGTCTTCCGTGCACTCCTCGGATTCGTTGCGCTCCAGGATCTGCACCCTTTGCTGCCCGTAGTAGTCGTAATCGTCCTCCATCTCCTGCTTGATGTGGATGTTGCCCACTAGGGTCTGGATGCGCACAGGCCGGGGCTGCTTGCGGCAGTGCGTGGTCTCGGGGGTGGTGGACAGGTAGCGCTCCATCTGCTGCGAGCGCTCATGGATGCGTGTGATCCAGCTGGGGTCTTCCATGTGGTGGTCGCGGGGCAGGCCGAGTGCAGTCTCGTGGTGGCTGACCACTGCACCGCTGTAAAAAGAGCGTTCCCCGCTGCCATTCTGCATGGAGCACGCGTAGAGTGCCGAGTAGATCCTGTCCACGCTGTGCTGTGGGTGGCTCTGCAGGTAGCCCGACTCCGTGTCGCTGCTTTGCCCTGACGTGCCTGACTCGGGAGTGCCCCGCGGCGTGTCCTGGCCCGAGTCTTGGATCCCCGGGAACACATCGCCCACGTTCTGTGACACGATGCGCGTGCACTCGTCGATGACTGTTTTGATCTGCAGGATGCTGGCGGCCGTGAGGATCTGCAGAGCTTCCGACTGCGAGACCCGTAGCACGCCGCTGTACATGAAGTCAATGAGCTTTTGCACTGACTGCACTGACACCACCGACGGGATCTCGATGTCGCTGTAGCCAAGCAGCAGTTTGTCCTGGAAGAAAGGGCTGCCGGCCGCCAGCACGCAGCGGTGTGCGCGCAGCATGCTCCCGTGGATGCGCACCGTTACGTCACAGAAGTGGCCACGGTTGCGCTGCTCGTTGAGGGTCTCGAGCACGGAATTGCTGAAGTTGTGAAGGTTGATGCTGTGAATGCGCTCGGTCATCCCCTTGCAACTGATGTCACCTGCAGCATGTCAACGCAGACACAAAATAGGCATGGGTCAGATCTAGCTGGCTGCATTCGTAACACCTAGGTTTCAGGTGAGTAATGCTCATGGCTCCTAGAAGCACTGCCCTTACATACGCAAGCGGGGAGATGGACAGGCTGCGGCATACAAGCTGTAGGTACGATGGCCGGAGGGAAAAGGACCTTGAATTTTGCTCCAATTCCGGCCTTAGCGCCGCAGCCATTTTGGGTATCCATGTTAATTGCCCAGAGCTTCGGCTGAGTTACAGTGGCCTAATAACCAGATGGTTTGCCTGTTATTCCTATAGCTTCCGCAAAGAACTGAAAGGCAAATGGAAGACTTGTTCTTATGGCACACTATACCTCCACTTTATTTTTATTTATGCATTTATTTACTTTGCCTTCACTTTAGACAGGCCTAAGCCCAGATTCTTTGGGAAAGTTTACATTTCCCCCAACTTATCAAAGTCCCTTATTTTATTCATACACAGTGACCATATTCATAGTTAACAAATAAACCCCCTTCCTATTAAGTCATATGGCATATTATCAAAACCCACACCATGTATGCAAAACTTCGTGGAAAATTCAACCCAGACTAAGACGTCTACCAAACAGTCATGACCATGCTTTCCGGATGATGGATGGGCTACAGAAAGCAATTTGCTTGCTAAACGGGCACTCCATGGCTGCTTTCTGCATCTACTCATTCTTCTTGTCATCTCTGACAACCTGTTTGAGCACTTTCTAGGGTGGTTGCATGTGATATGGAAGGTTTTCTGAATTTTCTGAGGCTTAATGAAGAAGGAATGTTAAAAAGGTCAGAGATGGCAGTTCTGACCCAGGAGACTAGAGTACATTGGCGATCATATTTATTATTCGAGCAGGGCACTTTCAAGAGTGAAAGGGAGCATTGTTAATAATTAGGCCAGGATAGCAGGAGTAAACCAGAAGTGGGATATATGATCTCCTTGGGTAATAGGGTGCTTTATGTACTTGCCACAGGGAAGTATTAAACAGCTCCCAGGAGGAAGGCAACAGCTATGTGGAGGCTGCGGATAGCCTGACCCAGTGCCACCCTTATAACATAGGCTATATGACAAGGGATAATATTGATAAGATTTGGATTCAGAATGAGAAAGAAAACAGGTGGCTACAGCAGATCTTAGGGCTTTTCTATTTTTCTAGCTCACCTCTCAAACGGCTCTAGAGAATTCCCCTGCAAATAATTCTTCAATCTGATTCCCCACTCTGGCCTTTACAACTGAACAATCAGCTTGAGAAAGTGAAGTGAGTGGGCTTTCAAAACCAAATGGCCCAAGCACGGATTGTTGGCTTGTGACCCAAATCTCTCCATCTTGTGAGAAGCCACCTGAGGGGTAATAGCCTGCAGATGGGAAGAAGGCTTACCTCCTCAAACTCTGATAGAAGACCTGTTCAGGAAACTCAGTTCAATGAGCTTTTCTACCTTGCTTCACTCAATCACCCTCACATGGTATGAGCTTAATAAATGTTCAATAATACAATTTGCACTAATTTGTATAAGAGCATTCTTTCTTGTTCTGACTCTATCAGGTCTGTTACGTGCCTAAAATATTGTATTAGGCTACAGATTCCATCGTTTTTACTTATATAAGACAAGTTCTCTCTGCCAGATTAAAGAATTAAGGTGAATCCCCTCTAATCATGTTAATAAAAAATATGGCCCCAAAGAAGGGCACAAATAACCCAGGAAGGTCTGTTCAGGAACTCAATCAGCAGCAGACCAAATTTCAAGTTCTTGCTGAGTTCAATATACATACATACCACGATAGTAATCACAAGAGAACATTTTTTAGGGGTTACGGTTCTAACTGCTTTATGTGTATGATTTCATTTCATCTTACAGCAACCATGGGGAGTAGATGATATTATTCCCATTTTACAGATGAGGAAACTGAGGCCAGAGAAACTAAGAAACTTGCTCAAGTACGCACAGGCAATTGCTGGTAGACTGGCATTTAAACCCAGGCTGTCTGGCTCTAGAGTTCACCCTCTTCACTGCTTCATTATATTGCATAGTTTGCCTCTCACTGAGGTCTGGCCCTTAGGGATCCACGCCTCTGTTGTAAAGCTGTATGAAAGGCTTTGTCCACCACTACCTCCAGCTGCTTCTAAAGCTATCCATGGTTTGCCATGGCTTTCATGTTTCTAGGCTGTCATGCTTCGACATAGCCTCAGTTGTCTAACTTAACTTATTTTTTTAGACGTCACAGTGCAAGAAGAAAGACAACTAACTAACTGGCACTATGATGTAGAACTTTCTATATACAATTTTACTATAACCAAGGTCTCTTTCATTTAATTAAAACAATAGGCAGTAAAACTGGTTGTGTCTGTGATCATCTCTGTGTAGGATAGATTTATTACATTTTTTCTATACAAGTGAAAACACTCTTTAAACACACATTTGCTGATAGCATTGGTTACAACAATAACACTAGAGATGTCATATATGACAGAGTTTTTTTTCAGATAATTCTGGGAAGTAGCTCTATCACAGTTATCACAATAATTAATATCCACGTAGTATCTGACAGTGTACACAACTCTTTTACACGTAACATCTCATTTACCCCTTACAGCAAGCCTATATGTGTTCCGGACAGGTTTTTTTTTTTTTTTTTTTGACCGAGTCTTGCTCTGTTGCCCAGGCTGGAGTGCGGTGGCACAATCTCAGCTCACTGCAACCTTCAACACCCGGGTTTAAGTGATTCTTGTGCCTCAGCCTCTCGAGTAGCTGGGATTACAGGTGTCTGCCACCACAACACCCGGCTAATTTTTGTATTTTTAGTAGATGGGTTTTCACCATGTTGGCCAGGCTGGTCTCGAACTCCTGACCTCAGGTGATCTGCCTGCCTCGGCCTCCGAAAGTGCTGGGATTGTACAGGCATGAGCCACTGTGCCCAGCCCTTCAGGACAAGTCTTATTATTACTATTTCATATAAGAGAAAGTTGAGGCTCTCAAAATGTCTACATGACTTGCCCAAAGTTTTACACAGTAGCACATGGCAGTGTTGGGATTAGATCCTATGCCTCTTAATGTTTTTTCCACTGCATAACAGTGGATCACTAAGGAATGAAACTTGAAGTGCCCAAAGATCGAGAGTTACCTTAATTCTTAGCAGAAAAAAAAAAGACTCTGAAAGTAATGATGAAGGTTGCCTTCAGAGATGAGAAATGAACACACATAATCACACACACACACAATTTCATGAGAAAAATGCAAACTGACCGGACTGGATTGCAAATTTAGTTCATCTAAACAATCAAGTTATCTACTAAATAGTCTGAATTAAGACTTCTGCGGTAATATTGCCACCAACTTCATTAAAAACCACAGAGACAAACCTAAACCCGCACACGTTCACAACCTGACCTGACATGCCTGGCTGAATTTTATAGACACAATTCTTAAATATCTCCCTGAGTACACTGGCCCCACACTGCAGTGAACAGTCATGAAAAGCTGAATCGTTTTTGCTGATATGAGTACAGATGCGAAGGGGGACCCTGCCTCCCCATTCAAGCGCTCCTCATTCCTCCAGCACACAATGCTGAGGCAATTCCTTTCCCAGGCTTTCTTTTATTTTTAACACTAATACAGTGGGAAAAAGTTTCTGCCACAGCAAGGCAAAGTCCAGGCTTTTGTGAGCATGTCCTTTTCATCCAATGGACATTAATGTATAGATTCCAATGGAATAAATCTGAAATACTCTATCTACTGTAGAAGATTTGTCCCCCATTGAAAACAAATCTTGATTAGATGGTTATTCAGGGAGTGTATAGGAAGGAATGGTGTGAAAATGCTAACTCTATTCTTTCTTAGATTGGCACTGAATAGGCATTTGGGCTATTCAAAAAAAAAAAAAAAAAAAAAAAAACAAAAAAACACCAACACCCAAACCCCAACCCTATCAACTGTACAAAACCACAAAACTTTACATAGATTATGTGATTATGTGTATTTGGGGATTCTTCCCCACCCGAAATAAAAAATGCACAGTGTTATGAACACAAAACCGATGGCAAAATGAAAAAGTGATAAAAATAGTTCTCTGTTTTAAAATAATAACTTACCTCCTTTTCACTAGAGTAAAAATATAGAGTCAGCCTGTGATGGCATTCCCTAGAAACATGGAAGGAATTGCAGTAATGAACGTCATCATGTATTCTAAGTGACTGTTCTGTGCGAGCACAACACACACGGGGCTAAAGCAGGGGTGAGTACCCAAGGGAAAATCTGCCTGTGGGGAATTGGGGCTAGAGGGCCTGGCTCTCTGTTTTGCAGGAACCTTGCTCCTGCCTGTCCCTTAAGCTGCAGGGGTCCAGGGATAGGACTTAGCATGAGAATAAAAAGCTGCCTGCTCACAAGAGAAAATGAGCAAGAAAGGAAACAGCAGGCAATACAATCTCTTTTAATTAGGTGTGAAATCCAGTCCTTTCTCAATCAGGAGAGCAAAAGGATATATAAAATGAGACTAGTGCAAGGGTAAGATGCTATAGAGGGGGATGGGGATTTGAAATCTCTGGACTTGGAAGGAAACACCATCTCTCAAATGAAAACCAATATAAATTTCGGTCCAGTTAATAAGCCTAAGTCAAGTGGCAGGGCCAGAAAGCCTTTGAGCTTTCAATTTGGGGCACCAGATGAGGCTGGTGGGTCCGCACATGAAACAGGGTGCAGCTTGCCAACTTAGTCACACTAGGAAAGAGTTAGTCATCTCTGGAGAAAGGGGGGATGTATTTTGGTGACTGAGCTCCCTTATTCTCCAAACCCCCTGCCTGGTCTAAGACCTCAGTTACATCTACTTTACCTCCTCATATATGCCAAGGGAATCCTGCTGAATCCCTGCACTAGAGGAGCTATCGTAGTTTCTCGCTCACAGGTTCCATCCAGAGCAAATGACCCTGAACCACCCTGCTCTCTCTTTCTATCTCACTAGTATCATCACAGTCTTGGGACGGTGGCTGGGAGCACTGGAGAAATCACACACGCATGTGGAAGGTGGCAAGCAGACAAGATCTCTTTCTCCTACACTGGCTCCATATACCTGGCATATCCCAGCTGTTATTACCTCAGTAGTGAGACTAGGGAGGGTTATCAGCCTAGGGGAGGGAGAGCTGTACAGTTTTACTTACCCATTCTTGGGTGAAAAGGGGGATGTTTTGGGCCATCTCCCAATGAGGGTTCTCCTCTATCTTCCAGATTGTCTAAGCCCAGTCTGGAGGACCCATCAGGGATTTCAGCACATTTTTTAGCCATTGGTAATAGAATTCTTCACATAAAACATACATCAGTTGTTGAAGTTAGAAGAAATTTGACTTTACACTTGCAGAAATTTGACTTTCAAACATATTTGCAGGAATGGCTACCTATGAAAGTTGGGGACTAGCTGGATGTGCTTTTTTAGTCACTACTTATTATTTTATCTAGACAAAGACATTAAAAATTGCTAACTTGTTTACAGTATTTACAACACCATTCTATTTATGATCCCAATACTGTAATTGGGTATGTCTTTAATATTACCTGAATTTTTATTCATTCATAGAACATTTCTAGAGATTATTTAAAAGTATTTAAAGGTCCTTGGTTTTATGTTTGGGTTTTAGCGGGTATGTATAGTTCTCATGAATGGACATGTTTATACGTTTACAGGAATAAGATCAGTGGCTTTCATCAAAATCTCAAAGGGGTCTGTGTTTTCCCCAAATTAAGAGCTATGGATTGAGATTCAGGCAACCCTCTTGAAAATACTTGTAACTACTTTCCATAGTCAAAGCTTCTAAAACTGATGCAAACTTTGTGATTGCATTACTCTCTGATGCATAAGGTCTGTTGAACTAATATTTTCCATTTACTTAAGTTGAGCTGATGCTATTTTGTGTAAGAAAGCAAACAATCTTAGCTAAAATGAGATAAGTTACTTTTCAGAAGAGAAAGATTTTTTAAAAAGATTGAAAGGGAAGACAGAAATATAGATAACTACTAATACTAGCAGAAATCTGGATTATGGCAGCCATATCGTTTACAACTGTTGTAGCTAACTATTATTTAGTAAACTTTGTTTTACTCAGAGTAAATACCTTTTGACAGTTAAGACAAATCCACAGAAGAATTAGAAAACACCCTTTAACATTTTTTGACTGTTAAAAATTAGATATTGTGGTATAATTTGAATAAAAAATAAATATAAACTCAATATACACATCTAATCAACCAAAAAAATAGTTTACTTGCAAGACTTCTTTCCTCCTTCCCTTTCTTCCTTTTTGCTGTTATACCACTAGGTTTTACTAAGCCTGAAGTATGGGGAACAAGGAGGCAAAATTGGGAACTAGAAAACATTTGCTCTGTGATTTTCAGGCCCATCCCCAAATCTTGACTTATCTCTCATTCCTGACTTCTTTTTCCTCTCTTCACTCCACCAAAAAATAAGAGCTTTGTACTTTATCTAAGGCTGAGAATAGATTTACATTACTAGTGGGATTTTACAGGTCCAAAGGAGAAAGTAATTCCAGAAAAGTCTTTTTATTTGGCCTTAGAGGTCTCACAGTTTCCCTTGGTTAGCCCCGGTCTTTGGCTTGCCTTTTTATGTTAAGTCTGCTGTTATCTCTAAGAAAGGATGAGGGCATGCCTGTCCATACTGTAAAACTGTAAATACAACCGACTTACGAATGAAGCTGCTTTTGGGGTCACTTGAATTTTCACCAATTCATTAGTGAAACATTTACTGAGAATACCCCACTGTAAATGGAACCATAAGGATACAAATGATCTGAAATCTAAATCAATGGAAGAAATTTATCCATAAGGATCTTTGATGTTGGAAACATATATTAATCAATCAACTTCTCCCAGACCTCGGTGCTCACGAAAAGCTGTGTTTTGCTTTTCTTTATGGAACCTGTTAATATCATAACTGTTCATATTTCCCTCTTGGCTCTGTTTACTAGGGAGCTCAGAATAAAAATTTAGGCCCCCTTTTAGCAACTATGTAGGACCTCATGGTATGCTTTTCTATGTAAAATTTTCACCACCCTCATTATATTATCAATTCTTTATTTTACCTCTACTCTAATTTCTTTTTTTTTGTAGTTATATAGAAATATATTTCCTACATATTTATTAGCAATTGATTATTATTTTAAGCCACTTTAAATCCCTTACTTACGAGGTGAGGGCATATTCAATCAATCAACAAGTAATTGAGCATCCACCTTATGGAAACCAATTCCAACCATAAGTTAAAACTTCAGTCTTGGCCGGGCGCGGTGGCTCAAGCCTGTAATCCCAGCACTTTGGGAGGCCGAGACGGGCGGATCACGAGGTCAGGAGATCGAGACCATCCTGGCTAACATGGTGAGACCCCGTCTCTACTAAAAAATACAAAAATCTAGCCGGGCGAGGTGGCGGGCGCCTGTAGTCCCAGCTACTCCGGAGGCTGAGGCAGGAGAATGGCGTAAACCCGGGAGGCAGAGCTTGCAGTGAGCTGAGATCCGGCCACTGCACTCCAGCCTGGGTGACAGAGAGAGACTCCGTCTCAAAAACAAACAAACAAACAAACAAACAAAAAAAAACAAAAAAACCTTCAGTCTTATCAGGCTATATGCTTCAGTATTATCAGGCTATATGCTTTATGAATTTTTATACTTTGAGCATCCGATTCCAATGATTGTAATGAGGTAAACTGTTGCAGTTTACATTACAGTACAGTTGGTGAAAATTAAGTTTTACTCTGTGAATAAAGGAATTGGATGGATAATTCCAGACAACATTCTGAAAGACACTTATGCCCTCATTCCCAAGTTGAAATCAAATAAGGGGGAGAAGACCTGCTGGGACTAAGGAGAAAAGTCAATGAAATCTGAGGTTGATGCCTTTAAATCCTCTTATATTGTAAACCTTTTGAGATACCTTTTAGGAGTTTCATTTTTTCTATCTCTAAAGCGCTTTTCTTACAAATTTAGCTACTGCCCTATTGTAACCTTTTCCTTTGTTCACTAAATCTGGGGAACAAAAATACAGAGATGCTACATCCATGGTGGGATACAAAAATGAAGCAAGGGATCTACTTACATTCACAAACTTGTGCTGTTTGAACTTGGCTTTGAATAGACCTTAAAGAAGGATTTGTATATTCAATTGTACAGTTAATAAGTTAGGTCTTTTGCTTAAAAAGAAATCATAAATTTAAAAATTGAATATATGAAAACCAGCATCTTCTTACTTAATAATCTGTTCTTGTGGTCTCTACATCATCATATACTTATTTTATAGAAAAAACCAGGCCAGGCGCGGTGGCTCAAGCCTGTAATCCCAGCACTTTGGGAGGCCGAGACGGGCGGATCACGAGGTCAAGAGTTCGAGACCATCCTGGCTAACACGGTGAAACCCCGTCTCTACTAAAAAATACAAAAAGCTAGCCGGGCGAGGTGGCGGGCGCCTGTAGTCCCAGCT
>NW_012115044.1:1368553-1368939 GCF_000951035.1 Colobus angolensis palliatus
GTTTTCTGACAAAAAATATCATCAAATTCCCAATTCATAGAACTTCCTTTAGTCCTCTGTTGCTGTGGCATTCTGAAACTACTTTTGAAGCAGGTCTTCAAATTCATGCTCAAATGTTCTCTTTGCTTGGGTCTTTCTGAAAAATAAAAAAAGTTGCTTCCAATGAGACCACTGTTTTTCAAGAGTATCTCTGTTTGTTGGTAGGAGGGGAATGCAAGATTTCTCTCGCTCTCTCTCTTTTTTTTTTTGAGACAGAGTCTTCCTCTGTCCCCTAGGCTGGAGTGCAGTGGCACAATCTCAGCTCAATGCAACCTCTGCCTCCCAGGTTCAAGCGATTCTCCTGCTTCAGCCTCTGGAGTAGCTGGGATTACAGGTGCACACTACCA